>NC_136014.1:19796247-19988747 GCF_048128805.1 Centroberyx gerrardi
TAACACGGCAAATAAATCTACTTTGGCCTTTTTCATAAACCTCCTACAGAAGAAACACAAACGCCTCCACAGTGGCATTTCAAGTTCTCTCACAATGCCTCCAACCTCAGGCTTTGTTTGTGCAGCAGAGAGGAAATGATGGAGTGGAAAGGTTTTGAAATGCAAATAGACCCCAGACACACAGAATTTTAATATCAATGATGTTCTATATTTAGAGTAGCTCTTTTAGAGTTTGACTTTCTGTGTGCACGTTAGCCCAAGCTTACGTCATTATCTGAGATTGTTGGTGTCCTGCAGAAACCTTGTATCTCTTTTTATTTGACAGCTTTCGTTGACACTCACACGTGTTTCTTGACCCGTCGACTAAGCCAAGCCAATCTAGTCTGAGCTGTCAAAATGATGGATGTGGAGTGGGATGCCCATATATATATATTTGGATTATTTGGAGATGTATGGTTTCTGCAGAACAATGATGATAATTTAAAGGAGTTTATCCCATATCAAGGCGTAGTGTATTCCTACTGTAGCTGTGCAGGCAATATGAAACAGAAAGCCAGTCAAACCCTTGTTTATCTGTAGGTTGCAGGCATGGCAGAGTACAGTAGAACTTTGTTTATTTAAATTTCAAAACACAATATGGAATTTTCTCATCGATAGGCAAAATGCATTCTGCTAGAAGTGTTTGAATAGAGCAATCTGGACACTTGATCAAAATGCCTATGCATGCATTATTCATGTATGATTAGTGTTTGGTCCAGAACTTCAAAACATTTCAATTAATTTTTTGCACCCATGTTGTATAAACTCAGTTCTACTGTAGCTCCATGGCTATCCAACAGCTTGCTCCAGCATGCTTTGGATGAGACTTCCCTGCAAACAGCCTGACAATATTTCACTTCAATGGAGCATTTACAATTTTCAACACACATACCTTCATACGAGTTAATTAACAGTCAGCCTTCAAACATTGCTGCTACAAAGTCCATAGTCGCCTCAAGAATTCAAGCTTTTTCTTATTGTTATTGATTCTTATTGTCAGTAATTGTAAACTGGAAAAACTTACTCCTTGAAAAGCCTAAAGCAGGATGCAGAAAATCCATCTTGCTCCAGTGTGTTCAGTTGCTCTATAGATACATTCAGGATATTTAATTATGAAACTAATTTGAAGCCATTTGATGTACAGTAGAATCCTTTAAGTTCTGCGTAGACTCTCAGTCATATCGATGTGGTTCATGTGTGTTAGTAGATGTTTGTCGTTTATGGTTGTGGTTTCAAAATGAGGCCGTTACTATGGACACCCAAGGCAGCAAGTGTTGGTGGCTGACTGTTGAGGGACTCGTATGTGGATACATGTGCTAAAAATTTTAAATGTGTGTACTAAAGTGAAATATTGCTTTAAGCTTTGACCCACACAGTATAATATGCTGAATGTTTTTGTATTCCTGCTTTACATGGTTCCATTTTTGTTCAAAAAAGGTGTTTTCAGAAAGAAATTAGTGATTTTTGATAAGTTACTTTTTGGTGGCAAAGACATTCAGCACACGTGACCCCCCCATAAGTGTTTCCTGGCAATTAAAAAATACTATCATCATTAAGTATTTAATAAAAGCCATTTCACATCTATGCAAATCAAATATGTGGTGCTGCAAAAATGTAAAAGTTAGACTAGAAATGATAGATTACTGCACTACAGTTAAATAAAAAAGAAAAAGAAAAAAAACACTTGAACATCGATCCTCGATGTGAAATGGCAAGAATTAAGTGTTGTGTAATGTGTTTGTATTAACTCATGCTGACTGCTAGCTTAGCTAACTGTTATCTTTGTGTGTGTGTGTGTGTGTGTGTGTGTGTGTGTGTGTGGACGCACGTCTGTTCATGTTGGTTTTCATATGCGTGTCCATATACACGTTTGTACATGGGTGTACATGGGTGTGCCGCTGTGTGTGTGTCTCTGTGTGTGTGTGTGTGCGTGTGTGTGTGTGTGCGTGTGTGTGTGTCAGATGCCCAGCCGACGGAGGGAGAGCGTGAGGTGTGGAACCAGGTGAACTCGGTCCTCCAGGACTCTGAGAGCATCCTGTCTGGCCTGCAGGCATACAAGGGAGCAGGACAGGAGATCAGAGATGTAAGCAACACACACAAAAACTAAACTAAACACTCCAACTACACACAAACACACACACACACACACACACACACACACTACACCACATTGAAAAACCTCTCAAGTGAAACTCACACAGTAAACACAATCAAACATCAGTTGATAAGACCAGACAAGTGTCAAAGCTCAAGAAAGTGCAATAGAAACATCACTCACCAGTATACAATACAAAGTTCCTATACAGACATAAAATGCTACATTGCAAATTAAGCAAAGTATCTACAGTTCTTCTTGAATTTAGACTCTATTATATATCTCTATCTATAATTTGGACTCTAAGGCTGCCTTCACACCTAGCATGTTTGGAGCGGTTTATTCAAACTCTGGAACATTTACTCCTTTTGTTTGGTTCATTTGGGCAGATGAGAACAATGCTATTCAGTCTCGGGTGGCTCCAAATAACCACACTGTGATGCCTGAAAATATGAGTATCAGTTCTTTTCCAAGAGAACTGCAGTGTGGTTTGTTAAGAGTGAGAACATAAATCAAACCAACTTCAAGAAACAACCCCGAAACGTAAAGTTTTATGGATGTAAGGAGGTGGATGGTGACATCTGATAGCCAGCAGTTACTCATGTTTGGAAAGCCTAGCATAACAAATTGAAGCAAAGGCAAACCACTGTCTGGACTGATGGTTATATTCAGCTATTTTTTAATGTGTTTTTAGCTGGTATGATCACCAGAGTTGGAGTCAAAAGAGGCACGAGACCGAGAAACTCAACACTACAATATGCTGGATTACTAGTTTCTCTCCATAGATAAAGTGAAGAGCAGGCAGGCAGAAAGAACAGCGGTGTGTGTGTGTGGTATACTCGTTGGTTGATGTAACATCATGACGGCCCCAGACTGTGGATGTTTTCTGATGTTGTCCCGCTGTTTGTGTCCCATCCAGGCTATACAGAACCCCAGTGACCTGCTGCTGCAGGAGCGAGCCTGGAACGCCGTCTGTCCGCTGGTCATCAGACTCAAGAAGTTCTACAGTTTCTCCCTCCGACTAGGTACAGCCGCACTGTAGAACAAAACCTCTTTCACATGGACTTTGGCATTTCCAGTGGCAGGAAGACATTTTCATTTTTTCTAAACAGGACGTGCTCAAAGCCGTAGTCATCATCTTATTTTGAGCCTCTTCCATCAGACAGATTATTTATAACCTGGTAAACATTGTATTTTGAGTTGAAACGGATTATCAGAGCTGCAAGAAAAGTGTTTCTTCCATGCAAAAGTCAATCTCTTCAACCATCTATGTGAATAATATACCTAACATTACACAATTATGCCTAAAAATGATAGTTGTGATTATTATTGTGATCACAGTTCATTAATCGTGATGATGAGTGTTGATGATTTGAGGAAGAAAATTATTTTACTGCACTTGTGGCATCTTATATCAACATCTTGGCTTATTTAAACTATAGCGAACATTGTAAATGAAATGAAATGTATCAATATTACTAATATGCCAATAGCCTATGATTGTTAACTATGGAAACTATAATCGTGTAATATGATTATATGTAATTAATCGTGCAGCTCTACTTCTCTTAACCTCTCTAAAATGTGTTTGGCCAAATAAGTTCTGAATCGGAGCTTTAATGAAGTTTCAGCACCAGTTGTTTTTCAGTGTCTCTGGGAGAGATGTGACACCTACCTATAGATGTGACACCTACACAGCACCTAACCTACTTGTCTGCATGCGTTTCTCTACAGAGGAGGCCCTACAGAGTTTGCTGGAGTGCCTGACCTGTCCGCCCTACACGCCCACTCAGCACCTGGAGAAGGAGCAGGCGCTCGCCAAACAGTTCGCTGAGATCCTCCACTTCACGCTGCGCTTCGACGAACTCAAGGTCCGTCGGAAACACACGCAGTAACACACACACACACACACACACACAGTTTCTCAGTCACTCCCCTCCACCCTCATTCATTTACTTATTAATGTGACTATTTTTGGTAGCTAAATGCAGTATTGTCCAAGCTTTTGACTAGTTCTTTTTTTTTAATATCGTTTTCCCTCAGATGAGAATTCCTGCCATCCAGAACGACTTCAGCTACTACAGAAGAACCATCAGTCGAAACCGGATAAACAACATGAATGTGAGTTGTCTAGAAAATGTATATTATTTTAATTCATATGCGTGTTAGCCGCCACTCAGGTGACAGCCGTTCTTTCTGGGGTTCACGAATCCACATATTTATATCTGACTTTGATATTTATTTTAGTATCTACAATGCTTTCTCAGTCTAAATCGGGAAACAACCTTAGAATGACATAAGAAAGGTTTGTTTTTTTTAAACATCAGACCCAGAGTCAGGGAAAAATATATTATAGTATTATTATTGTCAGAACTCTATTGGTTGCTTATTAGTGTTATAGGAGTTTAAGCTTATTAAACTACTAATTAACTCCTCACTCTTATTCAATTGTTCAGATTTGCATAAAAGCAGCAAAATCAGTGTAAATATACAGTTCAAGTTACAGTTATATTTGACATTTTTCTAGCAGTGAGGACACATTTCCAGCAGTTAGGGGAGCTGCCACTGCTGAATAACTATATGGAACACATTGGTGTATTGTTCATGGAAAAAATAAGTCTCCTACTCCTATGCTGACACCTCGAGTTCATCTTTGTTGTTTACTTCTGTGTCTACAGTTGGATATCGAGAATGAGGTCAACAACGAGATGGCCAATAGAATGTCTCTGTTCTACGCCGAGGCCACGCCCATGCTTAAAACTCTCAGCAACGCAACCACAAACTTTGTGACAGAGGTGAGAGCGCTGCCACTGTGTCATGGTTGTTACGACTGTGAATATGACAAACTTGGCCTACAATCACAGTTTAGTGTTATTCTGTCTGGTCTTATTTCATAGAAAAGAAAAAAAAAAGTTTGTACCTTTTCTCCCCTGCTTTTATTTCTTTACCTAGGACTTCTCTTTCATACATTACCTTATGAGGGACAGTAATATCTGTCACATCTGTTGTCATGGTGCTGTGGCTCTGACTCTTGCAGTCCCTACCATCAGTTGCTTATAATACTGGTGATCTAGGAATTTAAGCTGATTCTACTGTTGCACTCATTGTGTGTTTTTTGGGATGAGAAAGAGCTAAATTCCTAAAATCTGAATGTAAAAATCTTGGTGACACCTGGTCACATTTCAAAATGTTTAACACTCTATTGCATTAATTATCGCATTTCTCACATTTCCTTGTTGGTGAGAAAGCAGAGCATCACACTGAAAACCCTGTTGAGCTTGGCTTGACTACGCAAATCAACAACTTGTCAGTAATCAACAGTTATGAGTTATGCTTTTATTACTTTTAACTTTTTATTTATCCAGGGAACATTGGCTGAGCAGCACTCGTCCTGTTTTCCAGCAACACCTTGCTTCACACTCACACAGTTACACACATTCACACCCTTCAGCTGCCCAGTACGACTGAAAAAGAGCAGGCGTTCTCCGTCGATCTTCCCTGGACAAATAAAGATTAAAGAAGAATCATAGTGTCTCAGGGTTCCGGTGGAAGAAATGGATAATCAGTAATAACCTGTCATTGATTATCTTGTGTCTGTTCTGTGTCCCCTGCTCCAGAATAAGACTCTTCCACTGGAGAACACAACAGACTGTCTCAGCACCATGGCCAGCGTCTGTAAAGTCATGCTGGAGACGCCGTGAGTCGCCCCTCTGTTTACATTTTCTTCATACACACACAAGTTTTTGAAAATGAATGGATGCCCTTGAAAGTACTTGATTTTATGCTACCCAAATTTATATACATAGACCCACACACCTGCAAATACTCTCATTTTAGACACTGTTTCTCCTTAGTTTCCCCTTAAAACATTCTCATTTCATGTTCCCTTCTTTCTCTAATCCCATCTCTCTCTCGCGTGCTCTCGCTGCTCTCTCTCTCTCCCTTCTCTCTCTAGGGACTATACGAGTCGTTTTAGCAGTGAGGACACCCTGTTGTTTTGTATGAGGGTCATGGTGGGTGTCATCATTCTTTATGACCACGTCCATCCCAATGGAGCCTTCAACAAGTCCTCCAAGATAGATGTAAGACACACGCACACACACACACACATGCATGCACAAAACCGACATGGACACAAACTTTTTTCCTCTGTGGCGGTTTGATCCCCATCGCAAATAATGAAAGAACAACATTTTGGACTGTGGATGTATTTCTGTTTGCCACTCTTTAGTTGTGCTCTCATCCTGACTCTGTTCATTTCTTCCCAGATGAAAGGCTGCATAAAAGTCCTGAAGGATCAGCCAGCAGACAACGTAGAAGGCCTCCTGAACGCCCTCAAGTAGGTTCACTCCCCTCACTTTAAATGCATGGAGAAGGAGTGTTTATGTTTGGGTTTGCTGATACTGGGCTTTTATTAAATATGGAATATCAGCTAGTCATCTGATCCCTGACCACAGCTAAAAACAGTCCCAAAAACCTGTAACAAATTTTTATTTTCTTTGCACATTTTATATATTCATTTAATTCAAGTGTGTTTTTATAAGTTAATTCTTCACTTGAAGGCCTAATTTATCAGAGTTTCTGCTACCATTGCATAGGTGTAGTGGGTCACTTTACCTTAAAGAGCTGCTAACCCTAAAAGAATTTCATTAGTGTTTCAATGGAGAGTTTTAGTGTCACATGATGGTCTAAATGCTGTTTCAGAGGCTTTTCCACTCTGACCAGAATGTAATTCTTAGGGAAACACTAAATACCTGTGATTTTTGGGCATAAAAAAGATCATATTTAAAGATATTGAATATTGGCACATAATTGGCTATCGGCAGCTATAATACAATAGTATCTGCCTTGAAAACCCCATATCAGTCAAACCCTAGTTTATCTACCCTGTTCCTAACCAGTCTTTAACTTTAACTGGTGTAGAATTCTGGGGGGTGAATTCACAGAATGTATTGATTGTCAGGGATTCCACCCATGATCAGTTTCCATAATCAAATAATAAATGATTATATGGGACCTTTCCCTGGCTAATCAATACTTACTTAATCAGACAAGAAGGAGCCAACACAACAGAATGAGCAGTAGCTTCTGTCTTTACTTGAACAGAACAAAACCTGCAGAACACCAGGGTCAGAGTGAAATAATCATAAAATGTATTGCAATAAAATAGGAATTGGGTAATGCAGAATCATTAGCTATAGGAACATCCAAGTCAATATCATTATATCATGAAATAAAACGACGAAGGGCCAGACAGCGTTGTAGATTATCTTCTCTCTTCTGGAGATCTTCTTCTTCTCATCTTCTGTCCCTTTTGTACAGAGCTGGCATGTCCAGAATAGATTTCTCCTCCTTTCTCCTGCCAAAGGTCTTTTGTAGCTTTATGCCAAGCAAAACTCGATTACCGTATTTGTTGGAAGTACTTTTTAACGTAGATTTATGGCCCCTGCTGTCCCGTACTGTCGCCACAGTGACCGGTGTAGACTCACTGGCATGTCAACAATGTCAAAATATCCTCCTGTCTTCATGTTGTAAACTTGAGACATGAGGCTACGACTCCTGTACAAAATAGTTGCCTGTCATGTGTTTAATATTTGTGAACCTCCAAAACCTTACACCCATGAGTCTGTTAAGCTACTTAGCTGACAACTCAGAGTTCTTATACATATGAAAAGGTTAATTTGGGGGGAGAAGACATGGGAGTCCTGCTTGGTAGGCTAGTATTTCAGCATATTAAGTGTGTGTGTGTGTGTGTGTGTGTGTGTGTGTGTGTGTTTCCATGTGTCTGTCCACAGTGATCCTCAGTGGGGTCATAGGTCACATATCTGAATGGGCCATTGGGACAAAATTGAATCCATGGCCTTGGCTAGAAGAGACATGCCTGTGTTGAAGGACTATATAAATATACTTGACTTGATTTAGGTGTCGGTGGGCTCTCGGGATCCTCTGACCGCCTCGTTGTTTATTTTGAAGGTGACGGCATTTCTTGACATCACACTAAAGCAAACTTTGTGGTTTGTGTCTCTTCAGATTCACCACGAAACACCTGAACGACGAGTCCACTCCGAAGAACATCCGAACGATGCTCCAGTAACGTTTGCTCTTTTTATATAAATAGATATGAAGAGGATCAATGCGCTGACCTCAGAAAAGATGTATATGTTTACATTATTTAAAAAAAGACTCGATGTTAATACTTGTGTGTATTTGCATAGTCATTCCCTCCAAGTCATTGAAACCCACAGAACATGTACCATCTACTTTGCAAAGAAAATCAAGACAAAACATGAATTGCCTAAACTGTTAACAGCACAAATTATGGAAACCTATCAGCCTTATATAGCAGAGCTTTGCAAGCAGCACTTGGAAATCCACTCAGTGAGAATAAAGGAACAACACAGCAAAAAAAATGTCTAGCTTAACAAATTGGGCTGTGTCAGTGTGTTAAATTTTTATTTTTCTGAAAAGATTTGCCAATGCAATGAGTGAATTTTACAGATTTTAGTCAAATTCGACTTGATTTTTTGAAGCAATTGACATTATCCTGAAATAAGTGGAAAGATCTGCCTTGTATCAAGATCAAAGATCAAACATGTTGAATAGTATTGAAGTAAGTAAAATGATCTCATCGTATTGATTTGTTTTTTCACTTGGTGTACAAAAAAAATCGGATTTTCTGACAATATGAGATCAATAAATGCTTTGTGAAGATGGACATTTTTTACGGTGAAGGCCTGAACATTGTTGGTTCTGTTAGCAGAGAAGGGATCAATTGGTTTGATTTACATTTGGGTGACTGGCAGGTTGCACTTTTTTCAGCTGTTTTGTCTGTCCTTTATGTGCAAACTCCACCCCACCCGGCGCACCTGGTGAAATAAATCAAACATCCACTGTAAACGTAAAATGCAAGTTGATGTCACAGTTTTCCATCCTTTAATCGGAGAGGTTATGATGACGGAAAAGGCAGTACATGTCCGCCACAAGAAATAAACCAACCAACCAAATGTTTTTATTTAATTGTTGTATGGCAAAGCTCTGAATGATACAGTTATGTATTTTGTCATGTTTGAAGTGAGTTTTTTTCTCTTAATCTATGTGGCTTTTGTATCAAACAGAAAATCCATTTCTCTAAAAAAAAAATTGCAAAAAATAGCTTTAATTCTGAATAAATTGATTTGTTTTTAAGTAAGAGTAAAAAATGCTTTCTGTGACGTATATTTGATCTCTGCCCAGGTAGGGAGACGCAGGTGTGATGATTCTTATTCTTTCCTTGTAAGATCTCCAGTCTCTTTAAAAGCCCTCAGGATCTGTTTCCAGGCTGGTTAAAGGAAAAATTCACCTGTTTTCCACTGCAGTTGGGGCTCGTTCATGTGTTCGGTCACCACTATCCGGCTTACCCATTATTTATATTACTGACTTTTGAGTTCATTATTACAAACCCGATTTGGTCCTGCTGTGGCAAAGTGTCTTCTGAACGTCAATCAACACTCCAGGATCATTTCATAGCCCAAGTGACATTTAGAGATAATATACACAGCATCAGCGTTTGTCCCTCTTAGATGTTAAGGTGCATCCATCACATACAATTCCTGATCTCAGCTCTTAGGCTTTGTGTTTCATTACAAGGCAAACGCTGAGAAACGTATCAGGATCCAGAGATTTTGCGTTGTAATGAAACTCGCCTCAATCTCAGCTAAGGGTAATTAATTCCTTTCAAGACTGTTGTTTGTCTTGCCTTCGATCTATTCTGTCTCTTGTCAGTGATCATAGACCAAAGGGGCATTATATTCTGTATATTACTGATATCTAAGCTCAATCTGTCGTGTACAATTGTGTGTTTGCCTCATTTTACACCACGGACATCCTTGACTATCACTCAAGGTTCCTCTGTTTGCAGCAGCAGCCGCCCCGACTTACACAAACTAACCTGTTCACAAGGTCAGACAATCTCATTATTATTATTATTATTATTATTGACTGTTGTGCGTTGTATTCAGTGAATTATGGATCACTTTTTGCTTTTTGTGAACTCTTCTAGTCGGTGAAGGCTAAACGCAGAGACAAAAGATGAGAACTAGTGTGTATTTAAGGAAGCGTCTAACGAACATCTGAACCGGTTTGGATTAAACCAATGTGGCTTTGCATTTTGTCAGAGTAATCCTCAACGTTTTTTACTATTCACGTTGTATCTCTCCCATAAAATGTGGGGAAACAACTGTTTTCCTTTTCCAGAAGTGTAGTGATAATTGAGTATGTGGGTATACCGCGTTTTTGCCGTCCTTTATATCCCAATAGTAACTTGGTGACTCGACTACACCGCTGTACCATCCTCCTTATTAAAATCTGAACTAATCGCCCCCCTGATCACTTGTGTATTAAACATGGAATATATGGAAACGTCTGTGGCTAATCATGGGAGCTCAACATTGCCTTAAACACTTATAGTCACATAAGCTGGCAAATATTAGAAGGACTAACCTGTGAAAACTGTTACTTAATAATAATAATTACATTTTTTTTCTTCTCATCAACAACACAGAGTTAGTTTTGTTTCTTCAAACTGAGCTTAATTTTATTTCATCCATAAAGCCATACACACTCCTGCCTTTTGACAAACTGTACTCACATTAACATTCGATTAATTAACATTCAATTAACACGTCAAGGCATCTACCATGCATTTAAATATGTTGTCAAGTGTTTATTTTTTTGATCATCTTTGTATTTAGTAATATATTCTAAGTGTGTGAGCCATACTTTGGGTTTTGGATGCAATGTTTTATATGCAAAGAGTGAATACTGTACATGGACGAGACTTTCCGAGACGCAGAGCGGAGTGTACGTATGATATTGATATTGATATTGTTCATCTGACTGAAGTGATTTTAAAAGTCTTCTGTTGAACTTCTGTCATGATTGAAGTACACCAGGCTTCGTTTTTTTTTTGCCCAAGATATGCTACTGTGTGTTTGTATGCAAGAAGTTGTTTCGAATATTGAGACGAAATCTCATTTTTGTCGTTAACTGACAGTTATTGTTTAATATTTTTTGGAGCTCTGACTCACTGTTCATAAATTGCTTTGGCTTTGTATTTGCATACTGAATGGGATGTGTGGATTGGAAAATAAAGGTGGTACATTTCTTACGCTGACTAGGTTTCTTTTGGCTTCCTTATTTACAATATATGATTCACAACAAATACAAGCCTATAAACAAATGGAAAAAAAGTAATTACCTTAAGTTAATCATTCAATATACAGTATATATAAAATATACAGCATCTTGTCTGTAAAAGTTATCATTTTGACACCCAAAACAAAAAGCACCATAATTTGTTTGATAATTTCATAGCACTTTTTTCCAAATAGTGGATATCTCATTTTGGAACACAACTCTTCAAATATCCATAATGTATTCCTATTATAACAACTAGGCTACTAACACAAGGCTATTTACTGCTCATGCAAAACACTTTTCCTCAATATCAGGAAAATCATTCAACTGCTTGTTCATTAGTGATTTTCAATGGCTTTATTTCTCCATCAAACACAGTCCCAGAGCGGATGTTTGAAGATCCTTTAAGATGATTGAGACAGTTAGTCATTTCTGGTATTCTTCTCTTACAGTGTAATTACAAGTAAATGTCGTGTGTTCATGTTTTTCTCTCTCTCTCTCCATTTCCATCCTCTCTTTTCTCCATCCAGTGCTGCATTCACACAATAGCTTTGCAAAAAACACTTTGGGGTTGCAAAACAAATCATGAAAAACATAAAACTAGGTCATAAGAAAAAAAAGTCTGAAAACCACAGAACCACAGATATCGTACTTGTGCTTGTTGGGCCTCAGTGCAGGCTGGATCTTCTGTCTTCAAGGCTGGGCTGCAGTTCTGGTGTCTTCCTGATGGGGGCGATGTGGTTCACTCCTCATCTGATGCTCAGTTTGAAGCAGGGAAAGTCCAAGGCTGAACCTCAAACAGTGGTATACCTGGGGTGGGAGGGGTGGAGGTATTCATATTACTTCATAAGCCACTTTTCCACTGGAGGGCCATGTCTCTAAATGAAAAACATTATTACACAACACGCAGTTTCAGCTAATGTAAGAAATTTGATTGGTCAAAGATGTGTTCCAGTGGTGCTGATAATTCCCATTAGCTGTGCTTTATTGCTTATTATGCCAAGTCCTGTAACCAATCAGCTGCTTTTAATTCTCATGTATGTACACTACTGTGGAGAAAACGTCTCAGACAGAATAAAAGCCATAATACCTGCGAGTCTGTTATTTACTGTGGTTTTGTAGTTCAGTGATACCAGTGGTTTCATCACCTTCATACCCATAATTACAGTAAGGAATGTCCTCTCATAATAGAACACTCTGTTTGCTTGAAATTAAGGCCCACATAACAAACTATGTGTCTAGGCAATAAGAAGAACCACAGTATCTGTGGAAAATTCTGTGATTTAAATAATAGCTAAGACCTGGCCAGACATGCAGACCACAAAGTTAAGTGAACTCAACTCACTTAGTCAATTCAGTTAGCTCAGTTAGTTAAAAGGATTCTCTTCAAACATCAAGAATTTAAACACAGCACTGTTTTTTTGTTTTTTGCATGAGAAGACAAAGACATTACAGTTTCTATTCATATTTTGAGGTTTTGAGATTGAATTAAAGTCAGGCCTGTTATCTGTGTCGCTCAGCTTCTCCCTGAACAACACCTCTGTGCCCCTTTTTTTGTCCTCACTGCCAGCGAAGACGATTTGTCTTCTGGGCGTCAAATAAACACACAGCTCTCTAGATGTTACACATGTGATAAACATTTTCAGCGGGCCCTGCTGCAAACCTGTCCCACTTGGCCCTGCTGTGGATAAGCAAATGAAACCTCTTGTCGTAAAGGAAACCTCCATCCCTGTTTCATTTTATACAAGAGAGTCTATTCATTTAGAGAGTGAAGGGCTAGTTTCACACTAACGGATTAAAAGCCTTTTCTTACAGTTAAAAGTTCAGTTCAATGGAGAATCACCATTGGGAGAAAACAAGTTTTTTTTTAGATAATCATTGAACCAAATCTACACATCTATTTTGTATTTTTGCCATAACACTTAGCTCTAAAAAGACTGTAAACTGTTAAGAATCAATAATTTAGTTCCACTGTGGGTTTGGTCACATTTTGAGGGAAAAAAACAAAACATTGCTAATAGAGGGAGCAACTATGCAACTATGTCTTTCCTGCAGAATCAGCAGTTTCTAATCCCATAATGAGTTGATGTCTTGCTGTCTGGTTGCATCATATGTTGCTGTAAACCAGTGAGTCTTACTGGGAGCGCTCCTGTGTGAGCGCTGCGACGCCCTCAGCCCCGCCGCGCTCAGCCTGGGCACCGCCGACCTCACCGGCCCCGGACGTATCCCAGCATTCCACTGGGCCGACCGCGCCAGGCTCTTGCCGGTTTCCTTGGTGACGGGATAGTCCAGGCTGCGGGCCGCCCAGTCGGGTCGGCTTTGGGTCTGATGATGATGATGATGATGATGAGGAGGGGTAGGAGGAGGAGGAGCGGGGGGTCTGGAGTTGGAGCTGAGGAACATCTGGAGAGAGAGAGAGAGAGAGATGAAATGAACTGGATTTATTTTTTTATGTCTGTAAATATTTTAAAATGATTGTTAACCTGGCAATGACTGCAGGTTTAAAAACATCTGGATTCCAAGCTATTATTGGATTTCTCTCAATACAGAGGTTTTTCTCATGCACTATGTAAAATGGTTGTGAGTCATGAAATACTGTAAACTGTGGAAAGTAAAAATAAATAGAATATAATTGTAATGAATCATGATGGGAGTCAGCAGGAGCCTGAGGATTAAAGAGGTGACTATAAAAGCCACAATGAAATAAAAAAATGACTTTTTCACCTTTTTAGCTAATTTTCCATGTCATAATATACACCTATTTAAGAATAAATGCCCAAAAAACAAAAATAAAAATGTTTCGTTTTCCTGTATTTTTATATCAATATCCCATTGTTTTTACTTCCTGTAGAACAGTGTATTTAATGGTGACCTCATTGCGTACCAGTAGGCGTAAATAAAAATTCCAACATCACAGATTTATTAACAATCCCGCCCCTCCCATCAAATAGAACTACCTTTCTCTCCCTAACTGATTTCCCATTGGTTTACGCTTTTGAATGATCCTTTCCTTCGTTATGTCCCGCCCCAATGTCCTGTTTCAAGAGCAAATACATCACATTAAATTACATAGGTTTTAATCTCCAAACCCAGGTGAGGCCAGTAAACCAGGTGAGCTCTCCCTTTACTAAAAAAGTCACCCTGTGCAAGTAAAAGCTTAGAAAAGAAAATAAGTTAAGGCTGGAAATTTGTATTGTATTCTATTTTTCAGCAGTATCCTCAGTCTTAGTTGAATCTTGCGGTTTAAACTGTGGATCCAGCTCCTAAAATGTGTGATGATATTTTGGAAAATTTCAACAAAGACTGTCTGAACGCTTTGAATATTCAATGACACTGTGTCCTCTGTCTCACCCTCTCCTCCCCCACCCCAAAATACCATCAGCAGCATATTTTTTTTCTCCCCCTCTGTCACCTCCCTCTCTGAGAAGCTCATCATTAACATGAATTTCCATGTAAACGCTGCTCCATAATGCATGATGCCTGCTGGTTGCGGAGTCTCCGGAGGATTCCTCTGCGTTTATCGTCTCCCTTTGATTCAGACAAGCAGGTCACAGCCGCAGTCGGCTTACCATGATGATGATGATTATGAACGCAGCGAGGTTTACCAGTGACTTGGCTTTGCGTAGTTTATAATCCGCCTCAGACAGAGTTTTCTTCTTCCTCCCGTCGTCCGGGGTCGTCTTGTTCCCGGTGGCTTTGCTTTTAATTTGTATAGGGAGAAATATTTGAGTCAGTGGGTGTTGGTCAGGTGGAAGAAGGGGATGAACTTTTCAGTGAATCTGGAGAAGGGTTGGGACCATTCATGATCCAAACTGAGAATGCATGGTAAATTCCAATTCACTTCCTGTAGTTGGAATTGGAATGTCACCCAGCTCTAAGGAAACAGCATTGGAATCGAATTGGAATGACAGGAAACAGAATTGAATTCCATTAAATTCCATGAAATTCCACTTCTAAGAGAGGCTGTCTTGACTTGCTAAACATTATAAATCAAATAAAAGAGTTAAACAAATCAAACAGTTAAACAAATCAAATACATTCAATTGTAATGTATGGATTACCATTACATGTTATGCACCAAATATCACCTGAAAGGTCCCTTTAACATTTTATGATATTCAGTATTGATAATATATAACATTACGTGTAATCTAAGATATGTGGTAAGAAAAAAAAGCATGGAATTTCACAGAATTAAATTCAACTTCCTGAAATTTCAATTCAATTCCAGTTCTGTTTCCTGTAGGTTTTTTCAAATTCCAATGAATTGGAATTGATGAGTTCATTCATGAATTGACCCCAGACCCTGATCTGCAGGGCCTTGCAGCAGCATTCAGCCCCCTTGGCTTTATGCACATTTTGTTGTGCTGCAAAGTTTTTTCAAAATATATTTTTAGTCTATGGAAAGCACTCTATTCTATCAAAGTGAAAATGAAATTGGAGAAATTTATGTGAAAGTATAATATTAAAATAACAGAGAATGTGAGTTTGCATAAGTATTCAACCCCAAGATGATTTATATTTTCTATTAAAGCTCAAGAACTGGGCTCTAATGCCATCCATAAATTAACCATGTATCACATATTGTGCCTCAATTAAGTCCCATTAATGAGATGATGGAGTTGTGTGTCTGTGTGCATGCAAGGCTGCAATTTTCATGTATTAACCCCCTAAATTCAGTCAGTAGTTAATTTGTTTCAGCTTAACAATGTAAATGTATTGTTTTACTTTCATTCTACAGTTGATTGAAGGAATACATATTTTAATATTTTAATTTAATAACACGATAAACCAAAACTTCATCTTGGATGTAGGGAAAGCGGTCTTACGCCTGCTGGGCTTGTTCAATGGGGTCCAGGTTGGCCAGGTAGTTGAAGCGCAGGGTGTCTTTGGGATGTCTGTCGGAGTCTCTCCAGGGGGGCGGTGCAGCCGGCTGCTTCCCTGTCCCCGAACCCCTCCCGGCGGTGCTTCCGGCTCGCTGGCTGGCGGACGCCGAACGCTCCTCCCTGAGGAAAACTGACGGTTGTGATGGTTCTACATGTCTGCTGCTGATGGCTGCTACATGTGGAACCACCGACTGCTGCCGGGACGACGGGGTCTGGACATGAACACACACATTCACACACAGAGTCACATGAATACACACACACACACACACACACACACACAGACATAGACACATAATAAGCATACAAATACACAATGGAGGGCGTACACCAACATTTATATGCACAAATTTAAACTCCCAGAGGGCTGTGTATCTACACACAAACACACATCCACCAGCACAAACACCCAAAGAGAACTGCCTGTGTGCACATAAACACACCTGCACACACATACATGCACACATATACCCACACTTTGACCGTTTCCTAAAGAGAGGTGCATACATAAATTTTTGTTCTTCTGTAAGCCAATGGACAATGGTGATCTTGGTGTTAATATCAAGTCCAAATTGTGTATATTGTAACCTTGTGTATTGTGTGTATTGTGTGTATTTTCCTCTATGTATATGTGTATATGATGATGTTTAATGTAGAGGTTTTTAAAATTTGATGTTGTTTGAGTGGTTCATGAGTCACTGCATTTTCAAAAATCCATCCTTACTCTTCAAATTCATTAAATACATTTTTACACATTTTGAGAGTTTTTTCCAATTAAATTTGCTAACTAAGTCTATTTGCAAATCATTATGAACAATATTCTTATCCTGAGACACAGTATATTTAAAAACACTGAGGAATATTGGACCCTTAAGCTAACTGTGATTCTGGTACAGTGAAACGTGCGGTCTGCTGACCTGCGGCTTGCCGTAGCGCAGCTCCTGCACAGTGTGGATGTAGTGTCTCTTCCAGACGCCCTGCTCGAGCGGCGTGGGGGGGAAGCTGATGCACCAGCCCAGCCGCAGACACTTGGGCATCCACAGCTGGTCCAGCTCCACGATGCTCCTCCAGTGCCAGCTCACCTGCCCACAGTACAGCCAACATGATCATCATCTGATAATGAACATCTGATAATGTGAACATCCAGTGATGCACATTTACATATTCTTAGAAGAATTCTTTACCTCTAGCTAATAGGAACTCTGTATTAGCATGATGAGGATGTTGTATCTTTAATTTTCAGTATTTTGTAATTGTTTTATTGCTATCTATAGCTGCAATAACCCAGTTTCCTCTCAGGGCTCAATAAAAATAATCTTAAACTTATAAATTACTACTACTACTACTACTACTACTGCTAATACTACTACTACTGCTGCTATTACTACTACTACTAGCACTAGTGCTAATAATAATAATAGCATAGACTGCTGTGATATAAAAAGAACAAAACTAAAATATCAGCATACAAACAGCTATGAGGGAAGATTTGTACTGCTGACCCTGTTAATGTTAATGACCATTAACATGTAGCAGAGAAGCCCCTCCTGAAACCTTGTAAGCCTAAATATCTCCCTCAGCCTGGGGAGAGGATTACTCTTTGGCTGACTTGATGATTCTTGGTGTGCTGCCTAGACAACCAGGAATATATTTTGAATACTTGGAGAAACAAAAAGAGAAGCACACAGTCTGAAGCGCCTACTGTTAAGGCTGTTCACTGTCTGGTGACATAAATCAAACGCACCTCAACTAGTCAAAAAAATGTATTTAAGTAGGAGTAAAATTACTGATGTATAAATGTACTTAAGTAAAAGTAAAAAAGTAGCTAATTTGAAATGAACTCAGAGTAAGTTGCAATGTAAAAAGGAGAGGACAGAGAATTCTATATGTGATATTGCACATGATGTTAAAAACTGTTGAGCGATGTAAAAATAAAACCCTGAAATTCATTTCATTATTCTATCTGTCATAAAAAACAAACTGAAAATGTCCATGCCCATTATTCAATAATGTCACTACATTGCTTTTTTGTTTGCTATTAGCTATCCAACTAGCTAGCAAGGCTAGTGAACCAGCTAGACAACAACCAGGCAAACACAAACCATGAACACTGTAGCTGAGTGGATGTTGCCTAAGATACTGTCACAAATTAATCTGAGCATTTACTGTTAACACATGATTGTGCAGGTTTGATGTGGATGTAATTTATGATTGGCCAGTTTCTGATGCAATGCTTATGGAGAGACGACAAAATTTGGATTTAAAATGTAGTAAAATATAAAAATACTGACTTTATAAAATACTCAAAAAAGTACAAGTACAAAGAAAAGCTCTTCAGTTACAGCAACAAGACAAATTGTAATTCATTACTTCCACCCTCGGTATCAACTGGATCCCATGATGATTCCTCAGTGTGTGTGTGTGTGTGTGTGTGTGTGTGTGTGTGTGTGTGTGTACCTGAGCACAGCGGCAGAGGCTGCGGGGGTCCAGCATGGAGAACAGGTAGAGGCAGAGCGCCCTGGGCAGCAGGCAGGTGAAGTCCGCGGCCTGCAGGGGGAGCCGGGCGCTCACCGTGAGGCCCAGGAACCGCAGCTGATCCACACTGCAGCCGCTCACAAAGTCCTGCAGCACCGCCCTCCGCTGGCCGTCACACCACCTGGAAAACTGACACAGAGAGACAGAGAGGAGAGGAGAGGATAGAAGAGAAGAGAAGAGAAGAGAAGAGAAGAGAAGAGAAGAGAAGAGAAGAAAAGAGAAGACAAGAGTAGAGAAGACAAGAGGAGAGAAGAGAAGAGGAGAGAAGAGAAGAGAAGAGAAGAGAAGAGAAGAGAAGAGAAGAAAAGAGAAGACAAGAGAAGAGAAGACAAGAGAAGAGTAGAGAAGAGAAGAGAAGAGAAGAGAAGAGAAGAGAAGAGAAGAGAAGAGAAGAGAAGAGAAGAAAACTCCTTGAGCAACATCTTCATCGAATAGAATAGAATAGAACTCCCTGAACAATTTCTTCATCTAACAGAATAGAATAGAATAGAATGGAATAGAACTCCCTGGGAATTTTCTTCATCTAACTGCTCAATTATTTGTCAAACTGAGACAGGCAGAGCAAGGATAAGAATAGAACTCCCTGAGCAACATCTTCATCTAACAGAGTAGAATAGAATAGAACAGAATACAATACAATACAATAGAATACAATACAATAGAATAGAGCAAAATACAGTAGAATAGAGTAGAACACAACAAAACAGAACAGAATAGAACTCCCTGTGCATTTTCTTCATCTAACTGCTCAACTTTTGTAAAACTGAGACAACCATAGAATAAAATAGAATAGAATAGAACAGAATAGAGTCTCCACAACATGGTGGTGATGGTGGAGAAATGCGTACTACTAGGAGCGACGCAAAATTGACGCCACAACATGGCAGCAAAAGTGATATCTAGTAAAGCCAAATCATATGGTTTGTATGGTTTTCTACTCTGCCTAACAAGAGGAATACAGACTCAGTTTCACTCTCTGGACAGTAGAAAACCATCAGTTCACTGTGGATCTACTGTATCTCTCAACTCACCCACTTTGCCAGCAGGCTTCGTCTCTCTGCAAACACCTGAAGAAGAAGAGGAGAGTTGTGAACAAAGTTAGTAAGAAAAACATAATGAGTGATCACATCCAGATAGACAGTTATCGTGAATGAATATGATTATAATGATAGAATCAAAAATGACACAACCAGGTGGCCGATATTTCTTACAGCTGCTTCTGACCCAAAGGCCTCATTCATAACTGCAGTATGGCACGGGTTCAAACACTGCTGGCTTTGTCTATGTTTTGATTCACTGGATTGAAAGACGTTTCTCTCAAACTGAATGACTCAGCTCTTTATACAAGGACTGACAGTATGTGGCTGTTAAACATCACTTTTACATGTATTTTGAGGCTGGAAAAAGCTTGTTTATGTTGGTAGTGCAGGTATAAATTGAAGTAGGCCTCATAACTCCAACAGTGGTGATTTTCATGTTTTGACTTCAGTTGAAGGATTTCATGCTCCTCTATGGGCTGAGAGAATTATACAACCCTTGAGTTTAAAAAAACATTTCAAAACCAACTGGATAAAGTCAAAAATGCATCGTCGTCTGGTGGGAAAACAAAGCTGCTTTTCTTAGTTCCTGAAAAGTTGACATTTTGGGGATATGATTTGTAGTTACGATGGATATGAAAGTTTCTACAAGCATATACTCCATGTATAAGTCAAACTCTCTATGAGTCTTTGTGAATATACCTCAAGTTTATATCACTAAATAACTTCCTTTTGACTGATAATACTGTAAACCTTTTTGGCCCCACAGGGACACAGACACAGCTAAACAGTCAGTAACAAAACAAGCAGAGGTGACTTTATCTGACTTTGTTGTTGGACGGCTGGTGGTTCAGAGGCGTCCAAGCGCTCAGTTTGGTCTGCAGCTTGGCAGAGCTCAGAGACGACCTCGGTGCAAACGGCATCTTTCTGCTCAACAGGTGAAGTGCGCTGAAACAACAACATGATTTACACAACATGAAACACAACATCTAGTGCTATATGTCTGTGTAGATTCATTTCAGTCATCCAGGTAAGCAAGATGTCCAAAAACATTAAAACAAGATTGATTTAAAAATTAAGAGTGGAAGACACACCTTGTTTACATTTACATTACATTATGTCATTTAGCAGATGCTTTTGTCCAAATGTGACTTACAATAAGTACATTTTGTCAACATTTTGTCAATTTTATGCTATTTCCACACATTTTTGAGAATGTACACGCAGTATACCTGCCTCTTTCTCTGATCATATTCATTAGTTTGAACCAAATAAAAGTAAAAGTCTGATGACAATATGGTTGGATGCTGGGGACCAAAGTGTAGCCACCTTTTAAGCAGTATCAAAGCTCAAAAGAGGCATAAATCTAGCCTGACACACACCCATACACACAATTATTATAGTCACAGAACCATACAATACACTGAGGGATCGCTAACTCACCATCAGGTTTCCTCAGCCAGTGGAGAAACATAAATTAAACTCCTAAACACACTTCCTGTCTAGGTGCATATTCCTGATCCCCTTTGTGTCTGTATACGCAACTCTTCTCCTCCCAGCTCCCAGTACACAGTTTACCTGTTTCCATAGTGATGCTGACTGACTGCACCTCCCCCCTGACTCCCTTTCCCTGCTACTGGACTGGCTGTCACCGCTTGTCACACAGGAGGGCGCTGCAAACCAAACCACAGTGGAGTGTGTGTGTGTGTGTGTGTGTGTGTGTGTGTGTGCAGTGTGCAGGCGTCACTAGCTGTAATGATGACAAATGTAATGTATGAAACTGCAATTGCCACACCATCTGCCTCCGGAACACTGATACTGCAAAAAATACATTTCGCTGTTTGGAAATACGTTTCAAAATATGCAGAATTGGCTAAAAATATACTGTATATATATCATTCATTTGAAACTGTTCTGTTGACAACATATATCAAAATCTATCCAAAATGTACTGTGGCCACTCAAAATACATTTAAAATGAATGTCATCTACATGTACAAATACACTTTTGACAATTTTCTTGTATATTTTGAAACATATTGGCTATATAAATATATTCTCAGGATATGTAAAATGTATTCTTCCAGTATTGAAGGGATTTGACAGTTTAGAAATGTTGAGACCCATTCTAATATAATTACTAATGATCTTGTGTTGTATGTCCCACTTACTAAATGGACTTGTGCGTATAAATACTGTTGTGTTGGCTTAAGTATTTTCCAAGCAATAATCCCCGCGCTGTTATAAGGCTATTAGACTATTTCCGTTGATGTAATGATAAAATGTTTCAGGCCCCCAGCTACAGCTAAAGTGCTCACTCCCACCAATGAGAGAAGTTTTGCATTCAAAAGCCTGCTCGTCCACGGATGCGCGGTCGTGCGCAACGGAGACATAGTAGAAAACCTGCTGTGAAGAGAGGAGGGAGAGCTGCGTCAAGTTAGCCGGAATATAACCGGAAGTTAGCCCAATCAACCTTCAAAAATAAATGTGTAAAGTCAGTCACTTTGCAAAAAAATTGAATGAATGAATAAATGAATAAATCAATAAATGAATACATAAATAAATAAACCAAAATAATTAAATACTACTGCTAAAAATAATAACAGGCTAATATTTTCACTTTGGTAAGGTAGCCCTATAGACCAAATGAAGTAATTTTTCATACAGCATATATTTCGTATTTTCATATCACAGGCCTACATAGTTTTTTCACCACAAGTATTAACGTTATATGAGTCTCTTATCAGTTAAGGCATCTTATCTTAATTGCAAATGCAAATGTTGCACACAAATGGAGGAGAGGGAGACAAATAAAATGCCTTGTGTTAACAGCTTGATTTAAGTTAACGCTAACAGTTACAGCTAGGCTATCAAGCTAACAAACATCAAAAATTACATACATAACAGAAACGTAAGGATTATGTAAGATAGATATTGGCTTTATTGTTGCTACACAACTTTGAAACCGAACACATGCTTGTAATTCAATAACTAGTAGCTTATACAAACACTCGTTGTCTCTTACCCGGGCGTTACTTTTTCTGTAGTCATGAAAACACAACGGTTAAACAAGAGTTGCAACGGTTAATAGCTATATTCATGGGTCGGTTAACGAGGCTTTTATTTTGAGAGTTTTTACCGGAAGTCGTGTTTGAAGTCTTGCTGGCTTAATGCTGGTAGAAGGGAGGGAGAGAAGAGGAGGAGGAGGAGAGGTGGAGAAGAGGAGGAGGAGGAGGAGAAGAGGGGAGGGGAGGTGCTGCTGGTAGAGGGACATTCACTCATTGTTACCAACTCGAGGAGCGGCGGAGACCTCGTTGGCACACGTGAATTTTCCGCACAATATTCAGGTAAACTTCCTTCAAAATAAAACAATTAACTTGCATGTAATAGCGGAGGTTTTGAGCGGTTAACCGACGTCGCCGCCCGCTCCCTTGGCTCGGTACGGACATTATAAACGCCGGTATTGTGATTTAATGTGAACCGGGCTGCATATGCTTACTATCAGTTGAGATTAACTAACCGTCATCTTTTGTTTCCGCTGCGCTGCATGACATTTCTATCTATTTTATTTAAACGTTTACCTCTATTGCGAGTATTGCGGAGGGCAACGGCAGATAGGCAACCATGACGAAACCTCCCGGTAGTTAGACGTTTATGAGGAGCATTTAATTTATGAATTGGCCGATAGGAGCTATAGGAGGAGCCCGTAATGTTGACGCACAGGTAGGCTAACACACGCACCAATATCGCCATGAGAATAATCAACCCTAACAATGCAGGTTTTGACATTTTGGTTGTCTTAAAGTAGACACAGTTGTGTAAAAAAGTAGAATTTATGTGTCGCTTGCGAGTGCGTGGAAGGATATGGGGTTGTTATGGGTGTGTACTGTATTGTAAATGTAGTAATTTCAAAGATTCCCTTATGAAAAAGACTTGTAGTAATCGTGTAATACATTTTAGAATGGTGCTATACAATACAGTAAAACTATATTTAATCTAGCCTACTAAATGCACACGTGATGCCATAACATAAAAAAAAAAAACCATTAAGTACGATAATGTCACTGTAAACTCACTATTGAGTACCATAGACACACTGTAAGTCCCTATAGAAATATTCGATTGGATTTTCAACCTGTGTGATTAATTCTGTTGTAATTCTTAGTCCTGAGCAGAATAGATGTAAATAGTCTTTAATGCTGTTCAATTAATCATTTATTCACAGCATCCACCCACCATAACGGTGACCATAAAAACAATTACCACCCCCCTTGAAACAGCCCATTTTGTGTTTTTAAGTTGCTGTCTCTAATTAGCTGTTTTATTTTCATTAAAATAAATGGGGGTCAGTTTCAGACCATGTGCAAAACATACTATAGTTGTTGAGTAACCAGAATAATACTGAGCATATACCATTAGATGAAAGATGTGTATTGATTTTTGTGCATGTATTTTCCAGATCCCAGACCAAACATTGCCTCCATCAGCGTCCGTCATCCATATTCTTCCTCTGTGGTGTGGAGCGTCATCGCTGTCCGTCAAGGCCAGAGGGAGGAGGAGGAGGAGGAGGAGTGTGAGCCGCTCTCTCCCGGCGCAGCCAGGACATCTTAAAGGACCACAGCATGTTTCAGGTGATGGAGGTGTTATGACACACTGCTGCTGCTGCTGACTGAACCCCCCCCCCCACCCCAAGGTGATGGATGCAACCAGCCTCCACCATGGCCGTGTTGGATTACGCCGCCGCCCGACCCAGACTGCTTCTCTGTGAGTCGAAGAGGAGGAAGAACTATAGACAGCCTTCTCCTTCCTGGTGAATGAAGCTGATGCTGGACGGACCCAACCCCGCTCCTGCTCCCTAACCGGCAAACCCCACCTGGTCTTTCTCCTTCCTCTCCTTCCCCCCCTGTCCGGACCAGTCATGGGTCTCCTATGGGTGCTGTCGGTGTCCATGCTGACGGCGTGCGTCGCCATCCCCATGGACGCGGCGGCGGGCAGCCACAGCATGTTCACCTGCGAGCCCATCACCCTGCGCATGTGCCAGGGCCTCTCCTACAACTCCACCTTCATGCCCAACGTACTCAACCACTACGACCAGCAGACCGCCGCCCTCGCCATGGAGGTACAGTAACTTTAACATGTGAAAGATGTAAAAAACCTTGTCCAATCTCCAGTTTATGTGGGTTAGTTAGGGTTCGACTGACATGGGCCGGTACTGATACTGAGATCAGACTGAATTTGCAGATAGATGATATTTTGTGCTGATATTCAACATTTTTTAATAGTTTCTTGACAAAAAATTATAAGGATTCAATGTTTCCCCCAGAATTTTACGCTTGTTAAGGTGGAAAAGCCTCTGAAAACAGTATTTAAACCATCATGTGACACTAAAACTCTCCATTGAAACCCAGACTAATGAAATCCCACCATACCTATTTGATGGTAGGGGGAACTCTGGGATACATTAGGGCTTTTCAATGAAATTTCATTGCAGGTTTTACAGACTGTTTTTATGTAGCTGTGGTCAGGGAGGAACCTCTTATCGGAGGCGGAGAAACTGATATAATCCTGGTATTATTTTTTCTTCTTAATTGGTGTTTCTTAAACTGTGGGTTGGGGACACAAATGGGTCATGGGCCTGATGGGATCCCACATGAGAAAGTAATAATATGTTTCAATTGGCCTGGGTCTTATGTTGAGAGACTAAACTGTATCCTTTTGTCCTAGGAGGAACAAAGCTAAGAAGCTTTCATGTTTTTTTTTTAATGTTTTGAGTAATTTTGATGTCCTCAGGGCCCAAGAAACCCATTCAAAACAAATTGTATGCTATTCAAAAATCTGAAATCTAAAAACGTTATTTTTAATTCCTGAACAAAGCGACTTTCTGGAGATACAAGGTTTTTATGGGAAATAACGTAATACATCAGTTTTTCATGCTGTGACCTTTTCTGCTCGTTCAGCTTGTGTTGTGGCTGGTTTTTTTTCTCCCTATTTCCACTTTCTCCCTGTCTGACCTTTTCTAAGCACCCTTATCTTCCTCTGGTTCTTTCACACTTTTTCATATATAAGACATGAAGAAACTCACTGTTGTGACACATGTTCTTGTCACTGTGCAGAAGTGAAATTCACACACATACGCAGACATGCACACACACATACCCACCCACAAACAGACAGTCAGGCGCACACACACACACACTATCTACATGACACACATTTCTATCTATATGCTCTTAGGTCAGGACTGGGAATTTACATGGGTTTGTGAAATAATTATCACATGTATAATAAGTGGTTCAGTGTGTCTCTGTGGTGCGCAGCCGGCCCCACGGACATCCTGGTAGTAGCCTAGATAGTTATCACCATGGCTAACTGGGTATCAGCTAATTGTTGGTAATATCAAAGTGGTAGCCTACTTTAATTTGGCTGCTTTAGCTCCGGGGGCTGGGAGCGTATTACCAAAACATTAAGCAGAAAATTAAGTTTTAATATTTCTCCCGGGGGGCCAGGAGAACAGTGCATTATTAAAAGCCATTGTGATTTTAGCTGGGTGTGTTGTCCTAAAATGGTTTCCGGCCCCGCGTCTGGCATGTAGACAGGCGGAGTGATTTACCACAACATGCAGACGCTCTGCACATCATTTCTGCACCGAAACCTTTTTACATAACAGGCTTTGGACCGGTCGGCCAACTTAACAGGGGATTGTAGGCTGCAGGCGGGAGCGAATGTACTGAACAGTTTTTTATCGCGTTGTTTCAGTTTTAGTTCAGATGATGGATTAAGCCGGGATTCCAGTGTTTAGCCCATGTTTTATTGTTTCAACCCCCTTCTGTAGATTATCTATAGATTTACCACCCGTAGCATCTGACTGTTGTGGCTGTGTTATCCTCTTTGAAATGTCGTGGTAGGCATTTAAACACAATCACGGAGCAGATGCATCACCTCGTTAGGTTAATCCCATCCTTTATGTATGCAGATCCCTCTGGAATCTCAATCTATCGAGCAATTACTAGCCAACCTGCTTCCAAACGCTGGATTGGGTGCTTTATTGGTCGATCTATCTGTCTGTCTGTCTATTTATCCATCCAGCCATCCATCCTTCAGTATGCCTATTTGTCCATCAATACGTTTCTCAATCTATCAGTTTATCCATTTTCAACATCCATCCTTCATGTTCTGACCCGCTCCTGTTCCCTCTACCGCTTCTGCCCTTCGACCCCACCCCGCCCCGCCCGCCTCGCCCCGCTCTGCCTGGCACAGTGATGATGATGATGATGATGATGTGTAGAGCCCGTCCCGGCCATCTGTGCTCCTCCTGCTCCCCTCCGCTCCACTGTACTCCACATAGACACATTTAGAGAGACAGAGGAGGCAAGAGAGAGAGACAGAGACGGAGGTGGGAGGGAGGGAGTTGTGTGCCACGAAAATCCAGGGTTATGTAACCTATGAACATGCCCTGCCCGGGTCCGGGAGCACACTGCATCGCATCACATCGCACCACATCACAGCGGCACTCGCTGAGCGCACAGAGGCTTTGGGCTTGTTTCTGGAAAAGATGTAACACCCCCCTCGTCCCCCCCCCCCTCCTCCCCCGTCTGCTCTTTCCTCCTTCCCATGCTGTGTCCTTCCTTGTCATCGCCTAAATATTCACTCTCATCTTCTGGGTTTAGTCACTTTTGCCTTGTTGTTATCTAAGATCTTTGGCTGTTTTTTTTTTTTTACATCAAGAAATTTATCTGATGTTTTCTGGAAAATGTGCTCTAAATCTTTAGATCAAATTGGATGTGTGCGGTTTAGGTTAAATCATTTTCACATTGCTGAACCCAGCGCTGTGTTGTTTTGAGGCCAGGTTAGCTTTTTATGCCTAATTTAAGTGTGTGTGGGGTGCGCTGAACAGAGAGAGGCGCCTCTGGTTTAGACGGTGTTCACTTTGATTGGTCATGGACCCACAATTAAGTCTCTTTTAGCGCGGAGAAACGCTCGTTGCGTTTGGAAAACACATGAAAACCCAATAGATTCCAAATTACAGACACTACGCCTCTATCTGGCCCTTGTTTTCCCCGATAACTTGCTCTAGATGCAGTTCATGGGAGAATTCAAAGCCTATAAGAGGGTGAGGGCGGCCAAATGAGAATTGACAGTTGATTTTAAAGGGAATTAGGCCCGCTGAATAGCCATGATAATGATGATGAATGCCTCGCACCGTGGAGAAACTGGGAGTTGGACGGGAACCAACGCCTGCCGTTCTTGCAGTTTTTGTGGAAACCCCCTGAAGTGGTGTCTGTGTGATTTTTTTTTTTTTTTTCATGTCTTGCTTTTTCAAGAAGGATTTTGGGGGGTTTGGGGGGTAATTTGTCGGCATAAAGCGTCTGGTAGCCTTGCCTTTTGAAAAATAACTAAAACTGTGCTGTTCAATTTACTGTTTTTCATCGAATGCTTTTGCTCAGTATGGTAACGGTACCAGAAATGCACTGAGAAATACACTAACAGCCTGGATTTACACAAAAGAGAGGATTTATTTTTTTTACTCTTTGTTGCACAAATCTGATTTTTTCATGACTGTCTAAACGGGGGGGGGGGGGGGGGGGACAAAAAAACAAACAGAGTGATTTCTAAAAACAGGATTTTCTGTTTCGGCGTACATCCTCGCCTCGCCAGTCATCGCTGACCGCGGGATGACCTCGGAGCTGAAGTGGGACAGCGGCCCCGGGGCTGGGAATCGGCTATTTCTGTGCCACAATGTGTTAGATAAGTGGGAGCATGGCGGATTTGACTGGCATTAACAAAAAGGGAAAAAAAAAAAGAAGAGGGTAAATCCTCTTTTTTTTTGAGATACCGTAGATGTGTCCTGCAGCCAACAGATGAATGCAAAGCAGTGTAGGATCGTCACAATAAATCAATTAAGTTGATAAGAACTGTCAGAATTTGGCATGGAGAAAGCAGATGGTATTGGGATAATATACGTCAAGGTTGCTCTTCTTTCCTGGAGACAGTCGAGTGGTTAAGTCTTCCGCCGCTGGATTTACATATAAGCTTTCTCTATTCTCTTCTCCTTGCTACTATCCCACTATCTTAAAAAAGCATAAAATACTGAATAGGTGAGTGAGCTGCGAAACTGTTGCTTTTTCACATAGATAACAATTCATTAGTGTCTTGCAGAAGATTTGCATTGCCACTTAATGCTTTGTTTAGTCCACAGCTTAGTCCACCATGTGTAGAAAATGCTCCTCAAAGCATTGAAAATGTCTTGTAATGGTCAAAAATACACGTGTTAACAGGAAGATGAGCGACTTTATCTCACTTCCTGGCAAATTTCTCCGAGACTTTTTGCAAGACACAGAAATTACGCTGTCGGTACTCAGGAGGAGGAGAGGCTGAATTGAGGAGGTGATTTCAGAAACGGTCTGTGCCTGTCAGGGTAAAAGTAGTGAGGACTGGTATCGCATGACCGCTTTTCTACAGCAGGGGCCAGATGGGACGCGCCGCGGTTAAGGCCAACTGAAAATGTTAATGAAACAAGATCGATGAGGAGGTTTGTTTACATGAAGCTGTAGCCCAGCCAACAAATCATCTTTAATGGCAGCAAGATGCTAAAAGAGTCACATGAATGTTGTGTTGTCTTGGAGGGGGGGAGGATTAAGTGACACAGATAATGAACGAGCCTTAACTTTCCTATTTTGTCCCTGTTGTGGAAATCAAAGACGATGACTATTTGTCAGTGTATAGGCCTACAGCCAGTGGGACCACAGTGAAAAATGGAAAAGACTCCACTAAACTCTTATTTCTGAGTCTTTTCCTAATCCTCTTGATCCCTCTTCCTGATTCTCTGTATGGCATTTCTCATGTTCTGTATTGTCTACTGTATGGAGGGTTTGCAGCGAGACAAAGCCTGAATCCACAGTCTGTGTTTTAATCTGCCGAGTCCCACTTACACTCATTTCCTGCTCCTTTCAGGTCATTAAATCAGCCTCTTGTCTCAGGTTTACAATGTGTCCAGATAAACCGTGTCGTGTTACAGCCGTTGTATAGAATAGCCTGGATACCCCACCCATGCGGTGTGAATGGATTTGTAAAAAAAAGAAAAAAGAAAAAGAGGTAAGGTGTGTGTGTCTGTATGTATGTGTGGGTGTGTAAAATGCTGACCTAGCTCGCTGACAGCTGGCAGTCAGTAAAAATGTGCGCAGTGTACCGAAAACGCACTATTTAACATGCTTATTTTGTCAGCATGTAAGGATGTATCCTAGCTAAACACACACACACACACACACACACACACACACACACACACACACACACACACACACACGGTCTGATAAATCCTACCCAGCGTGACCCGGGCCATAAAAGAACCTCTTGTTTTATTTAATGTCCAACACCGTGTTTATTGGCTCCGGAGTGAATGAGAAGCAGAGAGTGAGTCCTTGGTTGACAACAACCACTGTGTGTGTGTGTTTGTGTGTGTTGGTGTGTGTGTGTGTGTGTGTGTGTACATTACACACTGTCGGTGCACAAGGTTTTCAAACACTTCTTAGCGGTAAATGACACGGCTGACTCGGTCGACCCATCCCTCTTCTCTCTCTCTCTCTCTCTCTCTCTCCCCCCCCCCACCCACCCTCATCTCTTTTGTCCTCCCCCTCCCCCCACGCGGGCCTCACCGGTTGCCCAGGAAACGGTCCCAATTGTGCTGTTTAACAAAGGGAGCAGGGGCTTTCTTGCCTCCCGGGAGGTGGTCCCCTCCGCCCCGCACCCTGACCTCCTCGAACCCTGCTCTCCTCCCTCTTCCTCGTCCTCCTCCTCCTCCTCCTCCTCCCTGCTGATGCATCACTCGTCGGTCGCCATGGTGCTGAGCTTGGAAATTCGGAGAATTGGTATGGCAGCAAAGGAGAAAGGAGGATAGAAGGGGAGAGGCAGAGAAAATGTGAGAGGAAAAGGGGGCTGAAGGAGGGAGGGGATTGATGGGAAGAGAGGTGACTGCAAGGTATTTATAAAAGACCAAATCACTGTAGACCAGTTGGCCGCAAAGGGCTTCTTTGTCAGTGATTCATCAGTCACCGCATCTCAGGGACGAGGCTTTCATAAAATACCAATTACTTTAGAATTAGGAAGCCACATACAGACTCACTTGGATACGCATAGGGCTATGGACAAAGTTAATATCAAGATAATTATAAGAAGTTATTTTGATTTGTTGGATAAAAATATCTGCAAACATATCGCTGTTGTCATCTTAAAACCACATCATTTTGGTGATTTTCATGTTTTAACTTAAATTGAAATTACATGGATTACATGCTCCTCTATGGGTTGAGAAAATTTTCCGACCTCTTGGGCTTATGAAACTCTTTCAAAAGCATGGTGGTCAAGCTAAGGTCAAGGCTGTTTTGTATTAGTTCCTCAAAGTTGACATTTTGGAGAGACAATGTTTTTTCCCGACAGAAATTATATGCAAAATCATATGTTATGTAATCAAATTTAAGTTCATCACATTGAACTGCATGGTAATATAAAGTGTAGTGTAATTTCCAACTAATATTCCCTAGTTTGCTTTTGATTTCATTTTGTGACAGATTTGAATTAGTATTCTTTAACATTAATTTAGACCAGTGGTTTTCAATCCTGGTCCTCAGGAACTGCTCAGAGAACTGCTGCTTTTCATTCTAGCCATCTAATCACGGACAATTTTACACCTGGGATGCCAGTTGAATGTAATTAACTGCAATTAACTACCTGGTAGGATAGAAAACCAGCAGCACTCTGAACCCCGAGGACCAGGATGGAAAACTACTGACTTAGACAACAGAATTGAGTATCACAATAACTCAATGTTACTATTTTATCATAATATGATTCTATTGAAAGACGCTAAACTATAATATTGAATTATTGCCCAGCCCTAGATAGGCATTTGCTCACAGACACACACACACACACACACACAGAGTCGTATCTTTAACACCAGAAAAGCCCAGCACCATCCATTGATGTCAATTTTGAATTTTAGAATTGAATTATCTCAGCTTTCAACTTGTCCCTCCATGACTTTTCCAAGACCGACTTTCTGTACAAACCAGTGTTGACGAATTTTCAAAATCCCACAACAAAATAGCTGTTATAACTTCATTTACCCCGTTCAGTTGAGGGCTTGTTGGCCTTCTCTTGGAGCCCCAAAATCCACTGGCTTTTTGCAGTGCTAACTGATGTGTCTGACTGTGTGTGAGCCCTGCTATTTCCAGAGTGGCATATTATTCCACATTTTCAGAGATCAAAAATCCCCTAACAAACTCCCATGAATACATAATGACTTTAGCAGCGGGATGGGAGCTGAAATTACATTAGCATACCCCCCTCAGGCCTGCAGCACTTGACAGAGCTGTGTATTACACGCTTGATTCTCCTTACACGGCCGGCTCTGGGGTTAACAACGCCACGAAAAAACCCCTGGCCATTCACCCGACCAGCGCTTCACCAGCTGTTTCCAGTGTGGCCATAACATCTAGTAATCCTCATGGTGTGTGTGTGTGTATACAGGCTCCGCAGGGCCTCAAGATGTTGGTCTTCTAGTTGTTTGGGCTGCAGTGTGGATAAAGCTGCGACTAACCGTATGTCCCATCCACCACCACACTGACTCACATGCTGATCGCCGCTGATGGTGCGGTCGTAATGCAAATGGATGGATGGAGATGGATGGAGGAGGGGAGCTAAGGAAGACGGGAGAGAGGGTGTATGAAAATAAACGTGCAGGGGGAAGAAAGGGACGGATGATGGAAGTAAAGATGAATAGGAAGAGGGATGAAATGGAAGCAGAGACATTTTTTTTAAGTGGATTGCCAATCCTTGCAGCCTAAATATTTATTCGACCGCTTCCCATAGCATCTCAGCACAGCACATTAAAGTACAGTACAGTACAGTACAGTACAGTACAGTACATTGTGTGCCATGGAGCGTCTCGGTCGCCTGCGGGAGTGGAAGTGGAGTGGGTGCAGGCTCACTTTAGCTGCATTAGATCATGTCTGAGTGGTTAACTCACCCTGACGGGGCACCACTGATGAAGTAATAGATGTCACAGGACCGCACATTGGCAGCGAAGGGCAAAGGGACTCCGGTATCAGCTGGGCAGCAGGGTAGGGTGAAGTTAGGGATTTTTAGGAAAGGAGCCAGAGTTTTTTTTATAGACTCCTCTTCAGAAATGATGTCCAATAACATGCTCCGCTGTCCTCTTTATGGGCTTCTTTCACTCATTTTCACCCATTTTAAGGTCCCTTAAGCGCCCAGCTGGCATGCAGTCATGATGTAATCTTCCAAAAGTGTTTGAAGTAAAAAGGGAGTCATTATTTTGTCTGATCCTACTTTTTTTTTTTTTTTTTTTTTTGGCAGCATCTTTGTTGTTAAGCGCTCATTGCTGTGGTGTTTCTGCACCGCACTGCCCAGAGATCATTATGTCAAAAAAAGGAAAGCTTGGATTTTATCTGTTCAGCCGTGGTGGCTATCGCTGCTCATGCTGACTACCAGTTCTTCTTCTATTTACTCCAAACAAACTGCTGCTGCTGCTGCTCCCGAAAATGTGAAATGCATCACTACCTGTGTTTTCCTTGGGAAGACCCACTGTATGTGACACCGGCTGTTCAGAACAGGAAATGTAAAAGCTTTAATGAACTGGGTAAAGGTTGAATCATGTGATATCGGTCGGTATTACAGAATAGCAAAATTGACATGTATTTATGAAAATGTCACGGATTATTACTTTACTCTGAATAAATATGCAATGTTGCCACCTGCGTAGCAAAAATATTTTCTGACATTCTGCAGCATTCTGTAGAAATATAAAAAATGTGTTTGTGTTTATGGGGAAAATCATTTCCCCCTTTTCTGATAAGTGCAAGATTTTTGAAGGCCAGTGACAAGAAAAAAGTAATGTGAGACTCTTCTCCCTGTATTTAATTTGGAGTAGGGTTGGCTTCCTACACCATAAGAAGAGTATTTTTAATGGAAAGGATCACCGTGAGATTGATATCATCAATCTGGAGTAATAGACCCTTTTTCAAGGTGGATCTCTCTCGTTTCTGCTGTGTTTATGCTTCATAGATCTGTAGGGCTCATAACATGGTATGAGTGCTCGTGTTATTGTGTCTTCGTACAGTGGCGCCTAATGAAACGTGATGACTCCATTTGTCCAGAAATTACACGATCGACCGGTTGATTGATCTCAGTTATGACAGGCGTGTAAGTAGCCTAAATTGCTCCTCTGCGTCATGGAGAAAATATGAATTCCCCTGCTTTGAGTTAAGACTCACGTTATGGATTCTGCGTCTGAACATAAATCCTATTCATCATCCTTCCCTTGTCATCGCCCGTGTGCCGCTCATTGAAAATGCCTGATCCCTCACATTAGAAGTGACTTACCCATCTGAATACCTCAACGCCCGCCTGCCTGTCTGCCTCACTATCGCTCTCTGTCTCGTCCGCGGCAGCTGAATGTCCTCCTGCCAGAAATGTGTGATATGAGCAAGGCGATGACAAAAGCTGCGTGGATGCGGATGCTTTGTGCTTTGAGGGCCAAGCCTAACACCCATTCTAATCCTTTTACATAAAGACGTCACATGTGGGTGGCAAGCTAGACACAACATGCTGTCAAGAGAGGGATACACATATATAACGGTGTCACCGTGTATCTTAGGGTGGGAAAACAGCACAGGAATTGTTAAAATGTAAATGACAGACAAACCATCAAATGATTTATTGCCTTATTCTGAGCCAGAAATGTGTCTGAGGCGACAGCTTTGTGCGAGAAATCTGCGAGAGATGTTTATGTTTTCATGCCTAAGGCTGTATCATAAATATTGGATTAAAAGCAGTGAACTTTGTTTCACCCGCTTTCACCAAATGCACAAGGATCAGTCGGAATGATCAGTTGAATAACAGCAGTCTCCAATTTTCTTTTGGATTTTCCAGTTTTTAACCTCCCAGTATTCAGACTTCTTGGTATGTGACTCACATGTGTTGTGTTTTTTTTTTTTCACGTTTACCCAGCAAAGAAAGGCTACATCTGGGTCAGAAACAGTAAAAATAGATTCAGTGATCTGTGTAAATCTATGTAAATCGAGCGTAAGATGTTTTTGGGTAAACCACACTCTGCTTCTGCTTGACTTCTCAATGCAACAACATTAAGTTGAGGGGCTCCTGGGTGGCAGAAAGGCCTTACTGGTTCAAGTCTGTCCTGTAACGGAAAGCTCACAAGTTCGACCCCTACAATGGCTAATATATGTCTCTTTACAGCCGTATGTTCTGCCGATGTGTCCTTGAGCAACACCCTGAACCCTTACCTGTCTGCTCATTGTAATTCGCTGAGGATAAGAGAGAAATCACTACATTTTAATAGAAAAGTCTTTCCTTTTTCACATGGAGGACTTGGGTCTGGATGTAATATTGTTGGCAGGCTGTGGGACAAACCAATGCTATTCAACATTATTATTTAGAAAAAGTAGGTAAAGAAAATAATAGGCTCTCAGGTCTTATATCATCAGTATGGTTTTTAATATGCTCTGTAAAAAGATGACTCAAAATCACTCCTGATCACAGTAGACCATCAAAATAAATAATACATCATACATCACTCTTTAGAAGTATTTGGAGGGTCATGAAAAAAACATCTGGAGAGCCAAATTTTGCCCATGGGCCAAGCTTTAGATGGCCTTGATTTTAACTCGTCTTCCAAATAAATAAAGGAGAGGTGAATTACTTTCCTACTAAAAAATGTTTTCTGCCAAAATCTGTCAGCAAGGGAGACGGTAGGCAGGCACAGTATTATTTTCCCCATATAACCTGTAATTAAGAAGGTGGACTGAATATTTTAACTTCTTTTTACCATGGTGACAGCATCCCCCTTAACACCCACCCCCAACACACACACACACACACTCACACACTCACCAATTGTCCCCTGCCTGTCCTCTCCTCTCCCCTCCCTTCCCCCACTCTGTCCTTGTCTGTCATGTAGACCTCTGCCCTCAGATTTCGGGGAGAGTGTGTGTGTGTGTGTGTGTGTGTGTGTGTGTGTGTGTGATTGGATGGCATGGATGGGGCTGGGGGCCTTTTATTTATTACAAACATACACACACACATATCACACATGCATGCAGGTAGATGCACATGCATACACACAGAAATATGCAACTACTCTCACACAGACTCTCTCTCTCTCTCTCTGCCTCACACACACACACACACACACACACACACACACACACACACACACACACACACCCTCCCTTGGGGATTTACATATTAAAGACATGCCCCACAGATGCTCCCTGCTCTCACAACGCCTCTTGGCTGTCTTGTTTTTGTGTGTGTGTGTGACTGTTCATGTGTTGGTACCAGGATGTGTTAGTGTGTAAATAATATACTTCCGCCGGTACATTTGGCAGTATGTGTGTGTGTGTCTGTGTGCACTACAGCAGTGTGTCAGTCATTCACAGCGTGGCCCTCCCTCTAACACAAAGACCCTGTCAGCAGCAGCAGCCTGTGTGTGTGTGTGTGTGTGTGTGTGTGTGTGTGTGTGTGTTGGAGTGGTGGGGGTTACCCGGCATGTTCTGCCCCTCCTATCTCTGCTTTAGTGTGCCAGAGAGGAGATTGGAAGGAAGGAGGAGAGAGGAGGTTGGTAGGGAGGGAGGGGAGGGGAGGGGGGAAGAGGCGATGGAGGAAGGGTGGTGTTGAAAAAATGGGGGTAGAGGGGATTATTAGGAAAGGGGCCAGAGTTGTTTTTATGGACTCATCTCCAGAAACTGACAACATGCTCCAGTGGCCTCTTTGTGCTCCTGTTTGTCCCACATTTCAAAGTCCCTGCAGTTCCTGGCATGGGACTGCAGTGTTTTCCTCTAAAAATTGTTTCAAATAAAAACAAAAGATTCATTATTTTGTATTTGGTGTGTTTGATGTACACTTTAAAGTCTCTCTCTCTCTCTCTCTGTCTGTCTCTCTCTCACCCTGCAGCCGTTCCACCCCATGGTGAACCTGCAGTGTTCTCCGGAGCTCAGGATGTTCCTGTGCGCCCTCTACGCCCCGGTGTGCACCGAGTACGGCCGGATGACTCTGCCCTGCCGCCGCCTCTGTCTGCAGGCCAAGAGCGACTGCTACAAACTGATGGACATGTTTGGTGTCAGCTGGCCGGAGGAGATGGACTGCAACAGGTTGGTAGAGGAGAAATGTTTTTTTTTTAACTGTCGCTCTCAAATTCGTTACGGCGGTAGTCATTGTGCACCGTTCTGTGTTAGTAAAGCAGGATTTTCCTCTTGTGAGAGGAGTAATGGTGCAGCAGCAGTGCAGCAAGCAGGTAAAAGGTGGACTTCTGTGATGGAAAGTTTTTTGGAGACTGGCCCGTCTTAACTTACCTGTTAAGTGATGAGAACGTAGACACCAAAATCATCCATGTGTCCCTGGTAGATCATTGGCTCCGGTGTTTCATGCTAACACTTTAGCAAACACTATGTTGAGTGATAGTAGACAACTAGCATTATCTCAAAATTTAGCAAATGAAATGGGCTGCTGAGTTGGCAAGAGTGGCAGCATTCGAAAAGATGTCCTATAAATGGTTTGGAAGATTGGATGTATATATTAGGAAATGGGGCAAATACTTGCTCCTGACATGGGCCATATTCTGGGGGGAGTCACATGTTTCGTGTTTAGTGTCACAATCTATGCATGGACAAAAATATGTATTTGTTCTGTACTTCCTTGTTTTGTGATGGTTTGTTTGTTGAGTTTTGTCTAGTTTTAAATATTTGCGTCCACTGCATATCTTGGAACGTATTTATGTTGACAACCAAGGTCAATTGTGTATGTGGTGATGATGAGTTGGGGGGTTTAGGGTGGGAGGTTTGTGTGTATACTTTGTGATGCATATATTTTGTATTATGTTTAAGAAAAATAAAAAACTGTTAATCGGGGAAAAAAAAAAAGTTAACAAATGAGAACTTCTAGTAGCTGTAAAGCTAAATGGTAGGAAATCTTAAATTATATGCAGCCAAGTCTGGCTGAGAAATATGCTACAAAAATTACATACTGCTTTGAACTACCAGTTACTACTTTCCCTGTTTACAAAGGAAGTGAACATGGTTGGCAATAGGATAGTTTGTAGCTACAAATCTCTGCACATCGGATGATAACATGGTTGCTCACCTGAAATAGTTAAAAAAATAAACCTAGCTTCATCAGCTGTTGTGATTTAATGATATTTATTTTTTGAAATGTAAGAACTACAGGCCATATAACAAAAGCAACACTAAAACATCAGTCTTCTTAATAATGCTAGTTGCCTACTATCACTCAACATAGTGTGTATGCTAAAGTGTTAGCATGGAGTACCGGAGCCAATGAATTACCAGGGACACACGGATAATTGTGGTGTCTATGTTCTCATCACTTCATCTCCCCAAAACTTGGTGTGTTCCTTTAAGCCTAATCCAAGAGGAAGACTTTTATCTCAATCAATTCTCTATTCTATTCTTAGGTTTGTGGAAAAAAGGCTCTTTATATCAATAATTAATAACCCTGAGCTCCGTCCATCTGTCTTCCCCCAGGTTCCCAGACTGTGACGAGTCTTACCCCCGTCCCGTAGACCTCCTGTCCATCTCCGAAACAACCGAATCCCCCGTCGCCGTCCAGCGAGACTACGGCTTCTGGTGCCCCCGTGAGCTCAAGATCGACCCCGACCTCGGCTACTCCTTCATGGGGGTCCGTGACTGCTCGCCCCCCTGTCCCAACATGTACTTCAAGCGCGAGGAGCTGGCGTTCGCCCGCTACTTCATCGGGGTGGTGTCCATCGTCTGCCTGTCCGCCACGCTTTTCACCTTCCTGACCTTCCTCATCGACGTGTCGCGCTTCCGCTACCCGGAGCGGCCGATTATATTCTACGCTGTGTGTTACATGATGGTGTCCCTGGTGTTCTTCCTGGGGTTCCTGTTGGAGGACAGGGTTTCCTGTAACGCAGCGAGCCCCGGGAGGTTCAGGGCGTCGACGGTGACGCAAGGCTCCCATAATAAGGTAAGCAGACCAGAACATTATTTGGTTACCTGTATGTCATGTAACTTATAATTTATAATGTGATAAAAGTGCCCAGAGATTGTCGAGTAGTTAATTCCCCCAGACTCCAGAGGATTGAATCTCAGCGTTCCTACACAGGTCTGGAAAGGATGGAATTGTATGGAAAACTAATTTGGTAATTTCCAGGCTGTGATAAGTTTGCAAAATATTGGAAAAGTATGGAAAAATATTGTTGTACTGTCCAATATACATACGACTACACATTTTCTGTGATTTTAGACCCTTGTCATCTGGCATATTTAGATTTTTGTTGCTATGTGATATGTCATAGTTATTATGGGCAAGATGTCTGTGTAAATTATACTGAGCACCAAAGTCTTCAAATCAAGAAATTAAGGTCTAGAAAAAGTGTGGAATTTTGAAATCGGAACTGTGTGCCTAGGATTGAGGACAGGTATAATTAAGTGTTATTGATTATTGTTTGTCTCAGTAACTGACTTTCAGGGCTATTGACCACAAAACTATCTCACTTTTAAATTGGGCATCAGGTTCTGGACAAAGACCGTTTACTTAATGCAGTATTCCTTCCTCTTCCTCTTCCTCCTTCTTTCCTTCCCTCCCATCCTCTCTCTCTCTCTCCAGGCCTGCACTCTCCTCTTCATGGTGCTGTATTTCTTCACCATGGCCGGCAGCGTCTGGTGGGTCATCCTGACCATCACCTGGTTCCTGGCCGCCGTCCCCAAGTGGGGCAGCGAGGCGATAGAGAAGAAGGCCCTGCTCTTCCACGCCTGCGCCTGGGGGATCCCGGGGGCCCTCACCGTCACCCTGCTGGCCATGAACAAGATCGAGGGCGACAGCATCAGCGGCGTTTGCTTCGTGGGGCTCTACGACGTGACGGCGCTGCGCTGGTTCCTGCTCGCCCCGCTGGGACTGGACGTAGTGGTGAGGAAGAAAGAGTGAAACAGACCGAGAGATACTGTAGATAGGTCTCAGCTTTTAAATATATTTTCTGACCATGGCCAAGATGATTGGTAGGCTCTATCTCACACCAATGGTACTGTTAGTGCTGGTGTTTCTTAAAATTAAGACTACATTTCCCATAAACCCTGTTGCTTCCTGAGGATGTTGCCACTTGTACCCCCTCTCTTGTGTCACTAAACTAAACTGATTTTTCCATCGGCCTTTCACTGTTTTGTATGCAAAAGTCTTACATGACACACAACTTTAACAGTATCTCACAGCAGTACCACACAACATACACCTCAAAATCATTTTGTAAGACTGTGTGTCATTTTTTTTCAAATGGTGAATATCTTGTCTTGGGATGAAATGCCTCACATTTTGAAGGAAGCATTCCTGAACTAATAGAAGCATCACATTTGATCGCTAACAGATACATGCAGTCAGCTCTGACAGCTTTTTCCTTCCCATCTATTCCACAAGATGACTGAAAACCATAACCCCGCCCCTCTCTCGATGCCCTCCTAGGTGGGCGTAGCTCTGCTGCTGGCGGGCATCGCGGCGCTGAACCGAGTCCGCATGGAGATCCCGCTGGAGAAGGAGAACCAGGAGAAGCTGGTGAAGTTCATGATTCGTATCGGCGTTTTCTCCGTGCTTTACCTGGTTCCTCTGCTGACGGTTCTGGCCTGCTACCTGTATGAGAACAGCTACCGAGCCGTGTGGGAGACGACCTGGGTCCAGGAGAAGTGTAGAGACTACCACATCCCCTGCCCCTACCAGGTAACATGACGTTATTAAAGGAGCTGTGTTCAGCATTTTAACATCAATAAATCAGTACTATGTTAAGACTGGCAACCGCTACCAGCCTCTACACTACATTTTACATTTGTGTATCACTGGGTCAGGTTTAGTGGGAAATCTACCTGATTACTTTACAACACAAAACAGGAAACATTTTTTACTTTGCAAGTAATGAACAAATTTATTTCAGTTCCAGTATTCTAACTTTGTGTTAGCTTACCTCATCTGAAAGCATATTAGCTGTTATCAAGGGCTGTTATTTATTGAATTAATGCAAACCTAACCCAAACATGTCTCTAAATCTAAATCATATTCATATCGAATCAAACAAAGAAACAGTCCAAGTAATGAAAGTGGGCAAAAAATTGCATATTTCCGCCACCACTTCCCCTAACAAAGGAAAGGGCATTATAGGCATCAATCATCAACAAGCACAAACCAGTCAAAATATCAATAAACTGAAACTATCATGAAATATCATTGAGAAATCAAAATGGCACATAAAAGCATTAGAAGCTGATTTCCTTTAATGGCTACAACACCATTTCTCATCCAGGGAAAGTGGACTGAGCATGCTTGCCGTTTTCCAGCGATGCCCCACACACACACACACACACACACACACACACACACACACAGACACCATCATACATGAGAGAACCTAGTGATGATGACTCTCAGGTTACTTCAGAGAGCTGCAGTGGCCTCCAGCAACAGCACACACTCTCCCACTCATCTGGTGGAGCGGTTAATAATTCAAACAGCTCTCTCTCTCTCTCTCTCTCTCTCTCGTTCTTTTTGTTCCTTTCACACAGCCAGGGATCGCCTCACATGAGAGCGCCTGCATATCCGCTTTTACTCTTCCATGTTTAAAGTGGGTTGTTGTTGTGTTAGTGCTGAGAGCGCAGGAGTGTTGCAGATGTAGTACAGACTCTGGCTTTGTTTTGTGTGGTTTTTTTTTCTTTCACTAACATTGTAGTCAAGACTTGTACCCTCTAATTAGGGATGTAGTACTCGAGTCCGGTCTCTGTCTTGACAATACTTTTTTTTGACATTTTGGACTTGTCTTGGACTCAACTTGGTAAAGGTTTTTCCTGTGTTTCAATTAATTCAATCGATTTATTGATTTCATTTCTCCCCAGCACTAAAAACAATTTAAGCGATTTTACATGTAAACCTGGAGATGTAATGGTCCTCAAACTTCTATGATTGATTAATTAGTCAATTCCTATGCATTGATTAGTTGGATGTATAGTACGGATTGGATTTGCAGACAGATCTACATCTTTGTTCATCCTTAAGAAACTCAATCATTATTTTTACATTTGGAAAGACATAATGTACCGTATTTAGTACCTGTTTTGATCTTGGATAGAAACAACATCCACTTACCGCTTGATCATCGTTCAAAACAGTTACACAATGAATAAAAGCCATTTGGCGGAAACTTAATCCAAAGAGCATGCGTGTATATTTTCACCATATATTTTCCCATCCAATGGGAATCAAACCCCAAACCACAGCAGCGTTAGTACAGTGCTCTAACTGTAGAGATAGAACAAACACAGAGGAACATTCCTACAGCTTTTAATGTGAGGTGGTTGCTGTCTTGTCTTGTCAATTGAATCCATAATTGGAGCCAGTAAGAAATAAGCATATATTAATAAGCAGATATAAATTACTGCTCAAAATGCCAATGGCTGATTTCTTTGTTTGTTATAGCCATAGGCGTAATCGGCTGAGGGGACGGGGGGGACGCGTCTCCCCCCCCCAATGTTCAAAGTAGGCAAAATTGTTCCCCCCATTAAAATTGATGGTTCACATGCGGCGTCTTTTGTGCGCGCATAACCATTATTTCCAATGTGGGCGCGCTGCAGATGTCTAAATATCAAATATCAAATAGCATTTCGACTGGTCATAATGAGAGATATCTCTCATTACATTATGACTAGCCAAAATGCTACTTTAAGATATTTCAAATATCTGTAATGAGAACTACTGGAACTACCACTACTAGGCCTATACTGCTGCAGCAGCTGTAGTAGCAGCAGCAGCAGCAGCAGCAGCAGTGTTGTTGCTTGCCACTACTGACTACGACCACCTGGCTTAAAAGTACTGCTGCAGCAGCAGGAGCAGCAGCGGCAGCACCCAGTAGGTTCCCTGGAGCCCCTGGTAAAGCTCTTACTGTGGACTTTGACAAGGGCCTACGACCCTATAAGATAAGATAAGATGGCACTTAATTAATCCCCTTGGTGAAATTCAGGGAAGCTTGCCTCCCCGTCTGAGAATTGAGCCCTGGTCTCCTGCGTGACAGGCAGGGATACTAGCCACTATACTAACGAAGAGCACAAACTGTTTGGACTGGGTGGCGGGTTTGCTTCAGTGGGAGGCGAACCGCATCTCTTCGTACCAACCACCACCTCTTCAATGAACCACCATCGATAACCTCCAGACCACACCTTTGGAGTGGCTGGCAGGTTGGCTTCAGTGAGACGCAAACTGCGCCTCTTCGTACCAACCACCACCTCTTCAACAAACCGCATTCACTAGCCGCCACGCCACCAGGTCCAAACTGTCAAAAATTATTGACCATCTCTCGGTGTCTCATGGCGGTTTTTGTAAAAAGGTTCCCAAAGAGAGCCTCTTGCCGGTCCGAGCATCAGCTGTACCAGCACCCAGGGGAGCATACCTTACCGTGGTAAGGTATGAAGCTCAAGACCTCAAGCGGGGCCTTTTATGCCCTGGGCTGCTGCGACCAAACACTCAGAATTCTGATTGTGATGTCATCAGTGCAGCTGAGACAGGCTCTGATTGGTAGAGCAGAGTCCAGCTCCATCCAATGATGTCATAATTGGTTAGAATGCCGAAGTGAAGCCGTGTTCTGATTGGTGGAGGAGAAACAGAGGGCCAAGCTGCCGATTGAATGCCAAAAATGAGTTTGGATTATTTGAAAAGATATTTAGCCTGTTACGTAGAACTTTATTTCTATTTGGAGGCTTGTAGATGCATGCATTTACAAGTCAAACTTTTCAAGACTAATGTATGTAAAATAAGTCAAAATGTATGTGCCATTGGATGTCACATGCTTCTTAGGTGTGTGTGTGTGTGTGAGTGAGTGATATAGGCCTAAATGTTGTCTAACAGCCTTGCAGTATAAACACGCCACACGCCTTGATTGACTTGAGACTTGTCTGATTTTTCCAAGTAGACACATTACACTGTAAAAGAAAAAATATATAACGAATAGAGAAAAGGATGGTATTAAAAAACTGTTTTAATTGTGTTCAAAACTTAGGCCAATAGTTTGTCACAGCATTTTCCTTTATTGGTGAAGGTGATTTAGTCTTTTACTGTATTCAAGAAAGCTCAACAGTGATGCCAAAGTCTGTAGAATTGCAGGAAATGCATTTAATATATTAATATTAGTACATTTTTATGTCCTCCAACCTTCAGTTTGCCCCCCCCCCCCCCCCCCCAATGTCTTAGACACAGTTACGCCACTGGTTATAGCCTAAATCCACTGTGACTAGAGCCAGTGTAAAACTAGATCATCTCAGTGACTGTTTCTTTACCAGCACTGAAACCACAATTCTCTTGGCCCAGACCAAACTTTTATTCAAACATCTAAGGCTCAGCACAGAGAGAGAGAGTGACTCATGATGTGAATATTGAATTGGTGTTGTATAACGCTAGTCTCATGTTCACTCATGGGAGCAGTGAACTGTTTGCATTCAAGCAGCAAGACGTGACTCGGCTTGATAGCAGGATACTCAGCCTTAGGGGAGGGGGAAGATTGGTGCAGTATTTATTTCCATGGCTTTTAATGAACGACCATATAATGTTCTTATCAAACAATTCTCTACAAAATGGGAACATTTCTTGGTTCTTGAATTTCATCCGGTAGTTTTAATTCATATGGTTATAACTGATTTTGCCAAATGAGATATTATTTTAGCTTTTAGCTGCTGTCAAAAAAGTAGAATGCAATATATCACAACAGCAAATCACACAAATATAATGCTTACTACAATGGAAAAGATTAAGAAACAATTTTATTGTGTTGTGACTCAAGTGATATGATAATAGTGTGTGTGTGTGAGTGTGTGTGTGTGTGTGTGTGTGTATGTGAGAGCTCCAACAGGGATGAGGTCACACATGATGTCATAGCAGCGTATTAGCTTGCTTACACAGAACATGGGAATTGTGTGTGTGTCTGCAGGCATACTTGTTTATCACTATGTGTATTCACTTGCATCACCTTGTGTTTGTGTGTTTGTCCACATTTGCATGTTGTGCATCTGTTAGCATGTTGTGCATCAGTGTGTATATAGGCATGTGTATACAAAGGGGGGGTGCTGTGAGAAGAGATGTATTCAGATGCAGAGTCCTACTCTTAATCCATCATGCAAACACTGAGTTGTGAGAGCGGTAATCCAGTGTGTCAGTGTTTCTGTGGGTCAGCGGGGTCAAGCTGCTCCACATCATGTTACAGTAGATCTGAACAGAAGCTGCAGAAGCTCCAGGCTTAATGCAAAATGTAAGATGTTAGAAAAATGGAAAAATGGCTGAATGGAGGATGGTGGATGCACGCAGCAGCTCTCACACTGAGATGTGCAGCTTACAGTTCATGTTTCAGAATCAGAATTTTATTGGTGAGGCAAGTTTGGAATTTGAAGTGAGTGAGTTGCTTCTGTACGTCACACTGAACATAAAGCAATACAAAAGTTACATAAGGAGCATATATAAAAAGAAAATAGAAAGTAGAAATTTAGGGAGTAGATCTCCTTTTGAGGTCGTATATGAAGAAAGTAGTATACAGTACATGCAAGTACATGTAATATAGAAAAAGTAGAAGTAGTATACAAAAATGAAAAATATAAATTTAAGAAACACTGTAAGTCTCTTCTATACAGTATGCACATACCTGACTGACTGCACTGATAGGAAGCTATAGAGGTCAGTAATAGATAAAAAAAAAAAAAAAAAAAGAATAAACAGAAATATATACAGATCTAGAGAATATTGTGTAAATGGGTGTAAATATATATCTATACAGCCAAAACATGTTATATGGATGTAATGTGATATGGATATGTAGGGCTACTGTATTCAGATTGCTACTATATGATATTTATCTGTAACACACACACACACACACACACACACACACACCCATCACACTTGACAGCAAATCAAGGAGGACTTAACGTTTTTCTGAAGGCAAAACTGGCTCTATTAAGTATCATTAGCTACTTGATCTTGTTTCTGTTGGGTGAAAACCTCATATCTCCCAAAAGTCAACTTTTCAGGAACTAAGAAAAACGGCCTTCTTTTCCACTTAACCACATTCATTTTTGAGTTTATCCAGTTGGTTTTGAAAGGGTTTCATCAGACTAAAGGATCGGAGATTTATTTAAGATGTAACGCTTCAACTGATGTTAAAACTTGAAAATCATCAAATTGGAGATTCAAAATTTTCACGTGACAGTAACAGAACAGAAGTAACAGAAGTGTTTCTGTTATTTTGTCCAACCCACCCCCAACCGCTCCTGGCGTTCATGAGCCCACCCACATGTATGCATACACACACACATACACACACACACACTCACCAGCGATAACATACACAAAGCCCATATCGCTCATAAAAAGAGAGCCAAGACTCAAAGAGCCTGCCTATATTTATCTAAAAAAAGCTCTTCCCCGAGGCTCGGTACTCTACTCTCCTGTTCAGAAAATACATACATGACCAGAGTGAAGTCCCAACCTTTCCTCTCCACAGCACACACACACACACACACACACACACACACACACACACACAGTCAGATGCAGCGCTGCTATTACAGCGATTGGCTCAACCCACATGAGACTTGCCAAACGAAAAGAGACCAAGGCTGTTTTCATTCTCATTTGCAGCTGCATCGTAACTGTTTTTAGAGTTTGCTTTAGTAAATCAACTCATCCAACAATTTTGTTGATTCGTGTCGGCTATTTCACGATGTTATCTCAGATGATGAAATAGTCACTGAAGTTGATGTTGATGTTTTAAGCTGTAGTAGAAATGCAGCAGAACTTAAGAGAGATCTAAGGAGAACGTTGGTTACAGTGATTCAGTCTCTCTTATCTCTATCTGTCTGCTGTAATGAGTCTATCCGAGCATCGCTGAGCCCCGGGGCTTTCCGCCTGGCCCGCTCATAATGAGGCCATGATGACTACATCTGTGTATGACTGCATGAGTGTGTGTGTGTGTGTGAGAGGGAGAGAGAGAGAGAGAGAGATAGAGAGAGAGAGAGAGAGACGGTGTTTCTGTGGCTTGCAGCATGCACGCTATAGCACTGTTGCTATGGCAGAAAGCAGGATGGGTGCGGTGACTCTTCACAGCGCCGTCCTGCTCTGTTGTCTTATAAGCAACAAAATACTTCCACAGTAGATAAATGACCTTATTTTCACTGTGACTGAAACACCACTCTGAATTTAGTGGTTATTATGGAACAATTAATATTTACATTTTAGGCCTTTAGCTGACGTTCTTATCCACAGTAACTTAGAGCACCAGCAGGTGAGCTTAAATTCCAAGATCACCACCATGACAGTCAACCAATAGTAAACAGTAAGGTTAGCCAAACCCATATATTGGGCCGATATAGACCTTTTATTAATCCAATAATACTGAATACTTTATAATTTGGGGAATTTTTCAGCATGAAAATTGACAGATTTAAAGAAATTAAAACTATCACCAAACATCAGCTAGCGGCAGCTTCAACCCCAAAAATATTGATATCAGTATCAGCCGTCGCCCTTTGTAGTCAAACCCTGTTAAGGAGTGCAAAACGGAGCTAGTAGAGGAGACGGCATATGATTCAGTGGAGAAAAGATGAAAAGTTTTCAGTTTTCAAGGGAAGATTCAACACAAAGAGTAGCACCAAAAACGACCCGACTGAAACCGCTGGACACGCTGTCGATACGTGAAGTGTTTTCCTAACTCTAAACAAAGAATCTGTCTTTAAATCAGTGGAGAACGGGATGATGATGATGAAAAGGCCGGCACAGAGCGTACGTTTCTGCCTGCAGGCACAGGCGGTGCATCTGCAACACACACCCATCAGAGAGACGGATGGAGAGAGAGAGAGAGAGAGAGAAAGATAGACAGAGAGAGAGAGAGAGAGAGAGAGCACTGTGTTGGCTGCTGTGGTGTTTATGCCTCTAGCGTGAGGCTGCTCAGTTGTCGGTGATGATGCGGGAAAATAGACATACACTCGAAATGAATACATCCAGTTAGCAAGCGTGAACTCATATTCAGTCATACATGCTCCCATATACATGCGTGACTCAATGACTTTAAAGTGCATGACTATCGAAATGGCCTGCAGACAACTTTGTCATCTCTCCTATCGCTCTCTCTCTCTCTCTCTCTCTTTTCCACTTGATTTCAAACTGCTGCACCGTTCTCTGAGCCGCAGTAAACCATTAACAGCACACACACACACACACACACACACAGAGCGGATCATTTATTTAAAGCTACACTAGGCAATTTTGCACACTGGCCGCTCCAAATGGCAGCGAGAGGTAACTGTCTGAAAAGAATTGAACTTCAGCACCCAGAAACCATGTAATGTGATGTAAACTGCTCACAGCTCATGTTTTCCAATCCGGCCGGTCTGTGATGCTTTATACCAAAAGAGTAAGACAGATGAGTGAGTCCAGCTTCCTCTGCTGCTCGCTGTTGTTTAGGAGACGGTTTGAATTTCACTCTTAAGTTTGGATTTGTCGCCCATACCAAAATATATAATTTGGTCAAATAAGGCAAATCTACAGCGTCTCAGTTAGTGGGAATGGGAGGGTCTTCTCTGTTGCCGCCCCAAGTTGTGATTTAGTCTGATAAGATAGGTGTATTTTTACATAAAAAATAATCTTGCCTAGTGTGGCTTTAAATACACACGTCTCTTCAGTCAATATTTGGGTGGAATTAGCCTGCAAACTTTCTCTCATATTCAATAACTCCACCTCCAACATCCCCCACCAAACACACACACAAACATTGATCTCTGTTCTCTCTCTCCCTTCGACGCTCACTCACTCACTCGCTCACTCACTCACTCGCTCACTCACTCACTCAGTCACGCAAACCCAAACACACTTGTGCACTAACCTCCTTTCCTGTATGTGTGTGTGTGTGTGTTTTGTCTAGGTGGAGCGGACCAGCCGTCCAGACCTGGCCTTGTTCCTGATCAAGTACCTGATGATGCTGATTGTGGGAATCCCCTCGGTCTTCTGGGTCGGCAGCAAGAAGACCTGCTTCGAATGGGCCAGCTTCTTCCACGGCAAGCGGCGCAAAGAGTACGTACTTTAAACACCCGGCACCCATACATTTACACTGCCGTTTTCATTATTAGTCTATCACACTGGCAGCTAATACGCTATCGGCTTCAATCTGTCAAGCAGTTTATAGGAATTGATTTTAAAATCAATGATGTAAAATATTTTTGCAGTAAATGAATCTTTAAAACATTTGCTATGCAGGTTTCTTACATAAGTTTCATCCCAGTATTTCAGTTTTCTTTGAGGTTTTTTTTTTTTGCAAGGAGTATGCAAAGCATTTCATCCCTTTGTAATGATAATTAGATATAAAGGCCAGTGGATTTTGAATCTAATAACTTAATCTAATATAATACTGTATGCAGACTTGGGTCAAATGCTATTGTGAATAACGTGCTTGTTTTAACCTGCTTGGAGTAACAAGATGGATGAGGTTTGTCACGCAACAGAACAATCGCTACACAATTACAGGAAAGCATTTGGCATTCAGTTTAGTCTTTTCTGACTGACAACTGAACTGACATTATCTGAATCGCCCTGATGAAGCCAACCCCTCCCATCTGGTACTCCAAGCAGATTAAAACAACAAAAACAAATGCTTTGTAAATGCTATCTGACTGAATGTCTCCCATGTCTCCCATTTTGTTTGATATCAGAGTCCTTAGACATCAGTCATGAGGCTGAGTATCGATGGCTACGGTTACACTTGTGATTTCAATTCAAATTTTATTATCCGATCACGCCAGGACCCGTTAAGTGACGGATCGGGACGCGCAAAAATCAGATTCTGCTCACGTTGCTATCAGATCTTCAAAACCAGAAATAGAATTGGTCAGAATTGCAATGTGATTGAGATTCTACGCAGTCTGGACACAATTCAGCCACAATGTGAAAACAGAACAATGCAACTCGATGGAAAGGGTGAGCAGGAAAAAGTAACGCACAGGCGGATTTAAATAAATACAACAGGAGACACATTGCAGCCATTTTGAGGCCAAGACTGGACGTACAGCGTTGTGATCTCCTGAAGTCTGATCTCTAGAGTCAGATCTCAGTGATCATGTTGAAGTGACAGGTGTAACCGTAGCCGAGGATCTGTGCGTCTTCCTGGTGAACACAGGCCCTTCTCTGCACTCACTCCCCTCCCCTCCGAACTCAGAGCATTAACCCCGTCTCCCACCGCCGGCTCCACACGCTCCTCCGTCCTCCTCTCCCACACCCGCTACCCCACCGCCTTCCCCCTCTCCCTGCCCACCCTCCTGCGTCTCTCCCTGCCCTCCCTGCCTCCACTCCCCTTCTCCTCCTCCTCCTCCTCCTCCACCGCCTCCTCCCTGCCCTCCTCCTTTCCCTGCTGCAGCGGGATGGTCAACGAGAGCCGCCAGGTGCTCCAGGAGCCCGACTTCGCCCAGCTGCTGCTCCGGGACCCCAACACGCCCATCGTGAGGAAGTCGCGGGGCACCTCCACCCAGGGGACCTCCACCCACGCCTCCTCCACCCACCTGGCCATGCTGGACGAGCCGCCCAGCGCCAGCACCAGCCGGGCCGGCTCGGTCCGCAGCGCCCGCTCCAAGATGAGCAGCTACCACGGCAGCCTGCACCGCTCCCGGGACGGCAGGTGGGCTTCAGTTCTCAAGTGAAGAAGTGAAGCCTTCACGCATTTCTCCTGCTTCTGTCCTGCTTTCATTCTGCTGAAAGTTCCCTCTTGAATGTTGCACAGTAGGAGCAAATCAGTACATTTTAAAACAAAATTCAACTGCCTGTAAAAGTCTGTAAAACCTGCAATGGATTTTCATTTTCAACAGGATTTTCCTCTAAATTTATTATTCATTTAAAGGTAGTAATGTATCCCAGAGTTTCCCTGCAGGGTGGGTCTGCATTAAAGAGTTGAAAACCCTAAAACAATTTCATTCGAATGGGTTTTAGCAGAGAGTTTTAGTTTCCAGTGGTCTAAATGCTGTTTCAGAGGCTTTTCTACCCTGCCAAGAGTAAAATACTCGGGGGAAACACTGAATACTTTGACTGCAGGCAGCTTCTATCCAAATCTAACATTCTCAGTGTCTGCCTTCAAAAACCTGTACAGTCGAACCCTAGTACATAATGTAAGTCATAAAAATAAATCCCGCTGGGTGGAGTCACAACACCACATTATATCTCTTGAGTTTAAGCAATATTTCTGCTATGGTTACATCTTTATCTGTCGGGTCCTGACACCTGTTCCTCTTGTTCCTCTCGTTCCTCAGATACACGGCCTGCAGTTTCCGGGCTGCGGAGGACCGGCTGCCCTACGGCAGCATGCCCCGCCTCAACGACCAATCACAGTCCAGACACTGCAGCACCAATCGCCTGGACAGCCTATCGCGGCACGGCTCCACCCAGCGACTGGAGAGCCAATCGCGGCACAGCAGCATCAGAGACCTTAGCAACGCCACCCAGGGTATTCACAGCGTTCCTGGAAACGGGATTCGCAGGGTCCTGGAGGAAGACGGGGCCACAGCCTGAAAACGGGACAAAAACAAAAGTGTTTCTGTCCTCAAGGGAACTAGCTAGTCTCCTGTTCCTGGATACGTCCACGTAGATGTGATGGGACTGGATGGGTTTAAGTTGGAGCGGAAAGGACGACTTTTTCTCTCTTTTTACGAGAGAGCTAAGGAATGTGAAAGGAGCCACAGTAAGCGAGACAGAAACAGGCTAACGCTTCTCAGTCGAAATAGAGTAGCAGCCATTTTGTTTACAGTTATCCGTCAGATCTGTATAAGTCTGGGAGCTCGGACTTGGTGAGAGTTACATCCAGCCAAACCGATGGGACTGAGTTTGGATCGACGCCTTAAAATGTCCTCTCAGCTTTATCTAATTCAAAGCACTGGGCTGATTCCAAGTAAACCGGACAAGATCATTTTTGTCCGGTTTACATAAAGTGGAATAAAGATACTACAATGATTTTGTGGCCCTGATCATGACATTTTGATACCAGATATGTGAAGATGATATCAAAGCTCCAACACTGGACCTACGCTACTGAGCCTATCAAAAGAAAAATGTGAACAACACTGAGACTTCACTTGTGGATTGTCTTTCCTTGTACTGTACTGAAATCATGTGTAAAAGGACTCTGAACAGGATTTGAATGAAGTTTGTGCATCTCAGCACTCAGGAGGTGGAAGCAGGGTATTTTGTAAAGACTTATCGGCTACATTGTCACTGTTTTGCACCTCTTTAGCTACTGACGTCTCCATTATAGTCCAGTTGCATCTAACAGATTAAGAGTGGTTTGCCTTTGTTGAGGAGTGGCCTGTAGTTAAGAGTCTGTGCTATAACAAGAAGCTCACAGGTTCAATCCCTGCTGTCAGTGAGTTGTCTTTATAGCAAAACACTGAAGCTCTACTTGCTCACTCACTGTAAGTCCCTCTGGATAAGAGTGTCAGCTAAATGCCTAAAATGTTAACAAGGAAATTCAGGGAATTTACCTTGCTGTAATGGACCTTATTCCCACTGCACCATTTTAAACTTACATCACTGCTGGGATGGGAAACTCCACCTGGAAGATAATACATATATGAAAGTAGCATTACTTTAACACATAAGACTTCAAATAAACCTGAAACTAGCAGTTGTCAAATTAGCTGGCAATCTCAGGAACGACAACTACTTGAATTGCAGAGAAGTTAGCTAGCTTACTAGCTAGTTCGTTACAAGCTAGCTACCGTGGCTAGATTCTGGCAGCTATAGTGAGAATACATTACCTTAAAATGTGAACCTATATCCACCCAGGTTCTTGAGATCCATTCATGTCTAATATGTTTTTCAGTGGGGAATCTTAAATGATAAATGTTTGTCCTGATTCCCAATGAGTTTCCCACCTCAAGTGTGATGTAAGTTCAAAATGGCCGCCGTGGGAATGAGGTCTAGGCTAATACAAAATTGTAAATGCTTTGCAGTAAAGTAAGTGTTTTAAGCAGCAGTGAAAATGTAGCCAATGTCACGTCAGGTCGTCTAGAAATGTTTTACACAAAAGCACACGGCTGCTGACAGACTCCTCCACAAAGGCAACTCATTTCATGACCTTTCACCTTTACAGAAGCCTCGTCTCATGTCAGACTACTGTTTTACTATGTTGAGGTACTTTTTATATTTGGTGTCTTCATTGCACTTCAGATGGATGCAGATAGATGCAGCAACAATGTATGTATATGAAGGAGGGAGAAAGACACTTTTCTTGTAGTCAGTCTGTTGGTGGTCGGCCATTTTGAATGAAAGGGCTGAAGTACAGGAAAAAAAAAGCTAAATCCAAACTCCTGCCTTACAGTTTGAATACAATAGAAGATAGTGTGCGTTATTCGCCCATAAATTAGTGTAGAGTTTTAAATAGTTTGTCCCGTCTGGAAAAGTGTATCCTTACTTGTATAGATAAATGTTAGCCCTATGTTTCTGCTAGTGGCAAAATTTGTGCATAGATGTAAAAAAAAAATTGAACTTTTGCGGGTTCATTTGTAATAAAGTTTTTTGAAAGTACGGCCAGAGAGTCAGAGGATCAATGACGACACAGCAGCACACTGGGTTTGTATTTGTAACAGCCCTCCGCTTTATTGAAATACATCGGAGTCAGGTTAATATAATGAGTTCTCCACATAAGCGTGGCAGCCAGTTCCATACATTATTTTTTGTTTTGACCTTACACCTTAAATATTTTTTTGTGCAAAAAAGAATCTACATCACCTGTAGTGGGTTATCCTCAGTAAAACGCCCAAACCGTTCAAAAAAAAAAAAAAGGAGCAAGTCCAAGTAAAACAACAAACCAAAAAAAAAACAAAAATGATTACATCTATAACATGCAAAACTGTACAAATTATTACAAAGCAATCCTAGAAAAAAAAACAACAAAGTGTAATATGATATGAAAGAGCAAAATAATATAGAAGGTACTGTAGATAAGACCTCACTGAAATGCAAAGGCGTTTGATTTTTTTTTTTTTTGTTAACTTTTCTTCCTCTTAAATGGTTTTACCGCTGTGGCACCTCAGCCTGCAACTACCATCAAACCACCGCTCACCCTTCACCCCGACGCTATTTCATCATTTTTCAATTTCATAAACACCCGTCTGAGTCCTCGCTGCCCCCTTTCTTCTGCTGTTTCCACCCTGCTTACATCTACGCTACAGCTAGAGTCAAGTTTCCCTCACTCACTCCCTCCTTCCTGCCTTCCATCCATCCATCCTTCCATCCATCCATCCATCCATCCGTCTCTCCCCAAGTCCTAACACACTCATTTTCATTAAGATGAAAATATTCATTGGTTCTGACATTTCCTGAGTTTCTTTTCCATCTCTCCTTTTTAAAAGTGGGATTTCAGGGCTTTTTCTGTACAATATAAAACACTTGGCCAATAAAACACCTGGCTAAGATATTTTTTTCCTCATCGTTCCCCCAGCTAATACATTCTACAGATAAAGTCCAGCAGGAAAATAAGGAGACTCGCTAGCTTAAAAAAAGAAAGTTTCAAAGAGGTGATTGTTTTGGAATAAAACCAGCTTAGTCGCACTCTTGCGCCCCCCTCTCCCCCCCAAAAAACCTCTCCTCTTGATATAAAATGGAACTCTAAAAAACACTTGGAATGGGTTGTTTGGAGCGACTTTGTTGCACTTCAACAGGGGAATAAAACTTCGGCAGGAATGAACGCCAAAGTCTTTATTTTTTTTTTGTTGTCGTTTCCCTTTCTAAACTTTTAGATAATTCTATAACCGGAATATACTGAAAAAAAAAAAAAAAAAAAAAGGATCTTGATACACTTCAATCCAGCCACAGCTCTACACCAACAATGATCCTCATCCACATGTTCTGCCGAGTGAAAACAAATACTCTCCGAACTCTCAGAACGAAATCAAAGCCACATTTGTAATTGTCACCCGTTCCCTAGATAGAGACCGGGGCCGGGTTTCTCAAAAACCACTTGATAAAGCACTAAGATCCTCTGCTAACACTTTACTTGAAGTGCAGCATAAGCCCATTTATAAGAGGATGTTCACTATTCTTAAACACTGGAAAATGACAGACATTACAATGCGACGCCACACTATAACAGCATTGTAATACATTATGGTTCTAGTTTTAAAGAGAGAGAGAGTATTAAACCCCCATCTCCTGCACATTGTTTTATTACATATTACACCATGTTCAGATTATGATTATAATGATCTCATGATGTGCTTATGATACCTTTATAATGTCTTACGAGCAACCCTTCAAGTAAAATGCTACGGATCCATTTGTAAGCTGAAAGAAAAAAACAACAAAAGATATTAGAGGTAACAGGTTTGCCCTTCTATTGATTTCAATGTGAAGTTTTTGTGTCACGTGATTTTTAAAATGCCATTTCAGAAGCTTTTTCCACCCCCGGGGAAAGAGAAACCAGGTGGAGGGGGGAACACTGGTTTTTGAGAGACCCAGCCCGGTTCATTTACAGACACAACGGTTTGCACTGAGGTCATTTCATCAGCAGACAGTATTTGACGCCCGAGCGGTCGACCCAAGACAGAAGGACAGAGGGTTCGGTAACAGAAACACCGAAGTGCTGACTTTTCTCGCAGCATCACCTTTATACGTTTTTTTACATTCTCATTTTTAGGGTCGTTTTTTTTTTGTACTGTAGCATCTCTTTTTTTTTCTGACTAACATATCATCAAAACATTCTTCAGAGTAAGCAAGGCCGTTAGAAAGACAGTTTGAAGACGGGCAAAGTCTCTTTTTTTTTTTTTTTTTTTGGTTACAACAAGCTTCTCCTCTGCAAGTGGAAGGACTGACTGACCAGCTGGCTGTTTGCATCCGGGGCACCACAGGGGATTTGGACATACACACAAAAAGGTCGACAGTGATCAACACATCGGAAACTGTGCTCCCACCTCTGATAGTTAGAAGTGTGGAGAGGAGGAGGGAGGAGGGAGGACAAGGCATTTGCTGCATAAAAAACACCAGCTCAGTGTGTGTGTATACTGTATATGTGTGTGTGTGTGTGTGACAGGATCTTTGTGATAGGACTATTGCGTCAGATAAATGCACGTGTTCACTCTACAGTACGGGCAGTAGTGTTGATCCATATATACGAGTTTCTTCACTCAAACGCAAACCAAGTGGGAAAAAAAAATAAAAAAACAACACTCGACAACGCGTGTCATACATACAATAGAAAACAAAACGACAAATCTAAAAGCAATCGGTAAAAAGGAAAACTGGAAAGTGGTTTAAAATGGCTTTCGTGTGAACACAACCCCAAATCACTCTCAAAACAAGAAGGAAAAAAAACAACTTAAAAGAAACGAGGATTTTTTTTTCTTCCCGTGTATTTCTCTATAGTATTTTCCTTATCATATATTACTCTCTACTTTGAACCTATGTACATTATTGTGATGGGAATCGGCGTTTGTAAATTGGTCGGTTTGGTGTACAGCAAAGTGTTCAATGGAAGGTCTACACGCTACATGGAGGAATGGTCCCGGACCGCTGGATGATGTCACTCACACTGGACCGATGAGGAGAGAGTAGCACAGAGGGCGCCGTGATGATGTCATCGGGTAGAATGTTCTGTCAGCTTCTACGAGCCGGCGGGGTCAGCTACGCCCCGCCGCGTTGCTTATTAATGCTGCTTATAGCTTTTTGCTGATGGCGGAACGAAAAAATTATATAAAGTCACTGCACTTAGTATCACTTTCATGAGCAAAATGAAAAAAAAAAAAAAAAAATCATTGCTTTCCTTTCTCCTTTTTTTGTTTGTTTACATTTTCAATTTTCCCGGGTTCTGTTGCCAACTAACACCCAAAGAGAAAGCAACGGAGGGAAGTCAGGAGCCGTGGGATTAAAAATCCACTCGTATGCTTCCCTTTCCTCGTCTAAAGATTGATAAATAAATTAAAATATTGTCCCCTAAAACCCAAAGGGTCCTATGTACAAGTACAAATCATTTTCTCTCAATAATAATCCTCTTCCTTTTTGTTGCATCTTGAGGTTTTCGAGTGTCTCTGAGCGAGGCGGATCACCGGAGGACTCGGCTGGGGGCGTCGAGTGCTGCGAACAAAGTACTGCGGACGAAGCTCCGCGCTTCCGTTAACGGGGTTTCTAGCAAAAGAGCCGATCGAAGGGGCGGGGAGAGAGGGGGGGGGGGGCGATGAGAAGTATTCATTCCTATATCATATGCCCTTTCCTAATAAACACACACACACCTGCAAGCGCACACAATCTCTTTCAAACATACAAACGCACACACACTCGCACCCTCATACAACCCCAAACACACACACACACACACACACGCACACAAACATTTGATAACACGCGACAGCTTCTCCCCCAGAACTCCCCTCTTATTCAAAGAGACGACAGACCGTTTCCCTGTGTCGATGAGGACATTTCTGCCCCGTCTTGGAAGTGTGGCGGGCGGGCCAACCGGGACAAATCGGGGGGGGGGGGGGGGTGTAAAGTAGGTAAAGTGGGACAAACGCATATCAGGAGGGACCAGTGGACAGCGGGTGCAGTTCTCTGGGCAGTGAGGGGAAATATTGAGATAAGATACGAGAGGCCGGGCCCTGCGAGGGGGGGCGGGGAGGGTGGGGGGGGGGGGGGGGGCGGGCCCGAAGGCCGCAGTGGAGGATAAGGATTGGAGTCCTGTGCTGTCAGTCGGTCGGTCGGTTGATTGGCAGGCGGGCGGGGCTCATGTGTCCCAGCCCATCCGGTCTGTGCTCTCCAGTGAGAGGGACTTGGTCTTGTGGGGGGAGGCCGGACTGGGAGGGCTGCTGAAGGTGGAGCTGTTGGAGGCCGTGGAGTGACGGGGGGAGTCCGAGTCCTGGAGTCGAGAGACAGGAGGAGAGGAGAGAGATGAAAGGAGAGAGAGAGAGACGGAGATGGAGAGAGAGAGAGAGGAGATTTTAAGAAGATGGAGAAAGAGGGGAAAGAGGGATGGCCAGAGTGATGAAATGAAGGGAGTGTGATGAAGAGAGAAAGAGAAACAGAAGTGAGGTATGGACAGATAGGGAAAAAGAATGGAAAGGGAGAGGAATAAAAAGACTAATTAGATGATGTTCCCTTTGAAAGTTGTTCTTGTACTTAGTTCAGATTGCAGGAAACTGGAGAAAATGCTTTTAACCCGCGGTAACAGAGGTATAAATGAACTGAGTAAATTTGTACAATTCCTAAATTATTTCTCCTGTTTGTGCCGACTGAACGCTAACTAGCAACTCTCAGTTGGGCTGCAACAGTCCCCAGGGAGCTCACTGCTGTACACTTGGTTAACCGTGTGTATTTGTGTTTTTTTTTTTGTCTCAAACACAACGATTATCATCACCCCCTCCCTTCATTTTCCCCCGGTTCATTCCACATCATCAGTGAATGAACAGCTCAATTGACCAGAAGTGATCAGCTGAAGCAAAAACAAACATGTAGGCAGCAGTGGGGGGGGGGGGGGGGCGGGGATGAGAGGACGGGGCTGTAAACACAGATTATGACTTGCATCCCCCTTATTTTGGGGAGAAATTTGACAGAAAACAATTCTTTACGTACCGACCCTCCCCATTTGAACAAATCGACTAGTGTACATAAAGAGAATTTAGCCCAAACACATGATTATCCTGGACCTCTGTGGATGTCATGTATGTTTCTCTTTCCAGTTCAATGATAATGTCCTCAGATTGTGGGGGGGGGATGTAATTATCTCATGTTCTGTACATATGCATCATTTTCCAGTTCAGCGATACTGTACTAGATTTGGTTTGATGTGCAGTAATCATCTCCTGTTTGTATCCAATCTAGACGACATTAGCCTCAACACATTTGGCCTCGGGTTTAATGAACTGAGGAGCATTCAGTCATAAGATACACTGGTATGAGTCACTGTAAATCTGTAATTCTGTTTTTGAAAAGTGTATTATTATCTTTTTTTTCTTCTTTTTTTTTTTATTGTACAGCGTAGAGACATCCATGGGGACAGAATTAAACTCGGCTTATGAGCGTATTCCCCTTCAAAGGAACATCTTGATATAACTTCAGTTGGTTATTATTCTTTGCCAGGCAAGTTTCCACATTATGGCAAAAAATGTTAAAAAATCTTGATATTTGTCCTTGAGCTATTCTAAAATAGCTTGTTGGCATTCTTCACCGATCTTCATTGAGAGCAAGGTGTAGTTAGTGATTCCCACTGGTTTAACTGTGATAGCAAGCCACTTTTTTCTTGCCACAATGTGACAAGTGCCTAAAATTCAATAACAACTGAAATACAGCATATCAAAGTGTCCCTTTAAAATCCATTTAGAAGAGGAGGTCTTTTTATTACAGTTGCTGGAGTGGAGCTGCACAAAACCAACTCATCGTGACATGCATGTTCCTCACAGACACGACTCTACCGACTTCCACTGTCATCCTACCGTCTCGTTTCTACTGTAAGTGGATGTAGTAAAAGCAGGGATCGTGGAGCTATGAAAAATCACATGTTCACACTCGACACTTGTCACGTAAGCTGGTTGGATCTACTTGCTGGTTCTACTGAGGGAAAAGCTACATCAGCAGCCTGTCTCTCTCTCACAGCACACGTTAAAGTCACGATACAACGGCATTGCACCAGTCAATGTAGATGGGCAGTCGTGTTTTCAATCAGACTTCTGCTCTTCAAAGCTCAATATATTATCTAGATTGATTATGATCCCCGTGAGTATTGGGATGAATATTGCCCAGCTACATTGCTTTAACAGTCTGCCTATGTATCATGGCTTTTAAGAGCACACTGCCTTTCCGCCCATATTGACTAATCAGTTATTGAACAGTCATTTGAGCAAGAGATGCGCACCAGGATTCTCCCCAAAACAAAACAGTGGTTGCTGTACCATCTTGTTTCCAATTTCCAGTCGCTCCAATCTATAATCGATCACTTTGTCAGGAGTATTATCCCATATCGTCACAGCAAGACCGCATGGCGACATCCTGGGGAGAATCCTGTGCACAGATCACACAGCGTACCCATTATATCGCTTTATCCATATCCTTATGGCCTAGATGTGCTCTGAACTGGACAGCTCATGGTTAGAAACATGGGCAGGCCGCTAGCGAGCGGCATGGAAGCAGACATGCTCGGTGATTGGCTGGGTGGGCAGCGGTGGGTTTAAGAAGGCAAAATGGCTGAGCAGCAGCATTGCACCATTCCAACAGCATAACACAAACCAAAGGTAATGAGGAGGAACAAGGCCGAGTCTTGGACAGAGTGAAGAGGCAACTGATGCTCCAGACCAGTGACAGACGGACTTGTGAGAAGCCATCAGATGCTGCTGATATGACCGGGGTTGAAATGGTGCAGCGAGGGGCGGTGGGACGCTGGGGCGGACACTCGCAAACCGTGACTGTGTGTGTGATGTGTGTATGTGTTTTGAATGCACCTCATGCTACTATAAGTGAGTGTTTGCTCATGTGTATGTCCATGATATACTGTGTTCTATATGTGCGCGCATATTCAAGGGACACGGTGCTCACAGTTGTGTGTTCAGTGCAAAGTCATTGCAGCTGTTTGACATTACCTTCATCTTACTAAGCAGGGTCCTTAAAGCCCTTTTCAGATCGGGGGTCTTCTCCGATGGCGAGACCGCCTGCCACTGCAGAGGAAAGTTAAGACTCAGCGCCCGGCCCACAGACAACATGCTGGGGTGGGAGGGGCGAGGCAGGGAGGGCGGGGCGAGGTGGAACAGAGCTGGGTGAGGGTGGAGGAAGGCGAGAAATGGGGCAAAATGGGACAAAATGGGGCACGATGGAGGAGCCAGCGGCCAGGCATGTGGGCCAAGAGGATGGGGGAGCGACGGGGGGGATGGGAGGAGATTCTGGAGGCCGGCTGAGGACAGGTGGGTGGAAAAGAGTAAAAGATGCCCATAACCGCAAAAGCTACTATATTAATCATTGTTTGATCCCAGTCATTTTATCTGCATGATGAAATCCAGCAACCCACACTGCTGTGTTACTCTGGAAAAATGTAAGGGCAATGCAGGTGGGCAGAAATGCTCTTGAAATTAAGTGACACAGGGCAATACATTTAATAAAATGTTTCTATTAAGTAGGTCACTCCCTGGACAGTCTGTCACAACTACCCAAATCTTTTTACATTGTAGGTTTTATTTACGAATTGTTAAAGGAACATGACAAAGGAGGTCGTATCACATAACTCAGTGTCCCAGTGTCTCCTTCAGGGATTTGAGGCAACAACTAGCCCAGAACTAAGCCCAAAGCGAGTGTCACAGGAACGGGACAATAGTCTCTACCGAGGGAAAGGAGAAGGCCAGAGGTTTCAGCACTGAGTTCACTATGAAGCGCTGCGGTAGAAGTATGACATCACAGGGAGCTAACCAGTCGAAGTGGGATGAGGTGAGAGGCCGCACGCAGAGGCCGGGATGTATGTGGCGGATGGGATAGAGGGCAGATTTGGAATGGGCAACAATGTGATCCATTTCCATCAAATATTTGATGCGCTTATCTCTAGGTTCTACATCGATATGGCAAAGAAACAGTTACTGTACAATGAGCGTATATGTGGACTTTATTTGTCCATATAAAGCAGTTGTTGGGGTCATTAGTCAAACTTATATCCAGGAAGACTCATTTCTGAGACAAAAGATCTGATCATTAACATTTAAATCTATGAAGTAGCCATAGCACAATTTGTCCAATCGGATTTGCCCTGATTCGACAGTTAGTAGAAGTTGGAGTATGACATTAAGACAAGATTAGGGGTTCAGTTCCCACTAGGACCATTCTAAAACTGTATGCCCTCTCAGTAATGTAAGGAATATTACACTAAATCTTTCAGTGTTAGACACAAAATTCCTGCTTGAGTCAGATAGAGAGTTTGGATGTATTTTACTAACCTCTCTGTCGAACTGGGAGAGAGGCGCGTCACCGCAGTCCATGCCCCCTCCGGAGGACAGGGAGCTCTCGGAGGGAGAGGTCATGGTCTGGCGTTTGGATCCGTAGCTTCCTCCTGACAGCTCCCTGCGCAGCGCACTGCCGTTCTGAGAGGACGAACCTGGAGAGAGAGAGAGAGAGAGAGGAGGGATGGAGGGAGGGAGATGTTATCAAGAAGTAAGGGAGAGGCACAAAACTCAGGCAGTGGGCGAAAGAAGGTAGAAGCAAGAATGAGAGTGACAAACAAAGTCTTTAAAAGTGACACTATTTAATTTCTGGAGAACACAATTTGTGAAGTGACAGGCACTTCTGTTGCATACTGCATATTGTAGTATTAGCTATAACCTTTCTGTCCCACCAGTTTACTTTTAATGTATCTATTTTTTAATGTCAAATGAAGTCAAAGTGATCTTTCCAAGTACCAAAAACATTCTAAATCACAGCCACCAAACTAAACGCTGGTACATTTTGGTTGTTAAGTTTGTCTATTTTAACAGCCACTAACCAAGGCAGGAATCTAACCAGCCTTCAGAAGTTTTTCACTATTCTAAAAATCAATTTGGTACAGCAGCTTGTACATTTTTTATCTTCCAGCCACTGTGATCAGCAGGTGACAATGTTAATTTGAAAATGGTAGTGTAACTCTGTAACTTTGCCTTGCTGTGATGAAGTTTACTGAATCGAATCAGGTCATGAAAAGGCTTCATGGGGATCTTCTACTTACGGATGCCCAGTCCGCTGCTGGCGCTCATGGAGCGGCCCGGTTCGGCCCGGTTCTTGGTGATGGATGGGATGCTGACGGAACCGCTGAAGCCGGCGCGACTCTCCTGAACACGGACGTTCTGGTTTAGACACACACAGAACACAAACACACACACACACACACACACACACACACAAAAGACAGAGTGCAGTGCAGGGGAACAGGGATGAGGAGGGTGCGGAGTGACACGTACACAAATATGTAGCAATAAGCACACGTGACACACACACACTCATACAAATGCATAATAAAATGGACCATACATGATTTGACCATAGAGGTGTGGGCAGCCTAAGTGTAAACACAAAAACAGGCATGCAACAAGGGTCAGGTGGAGCAGGATCTGTGAACTTGACATGATGAGGTTTTATTATGTGATTCAACCTGTTAGGTCAGGTTGTAAAATGGGAAATAAAACTGAAATGGCCACTCTCTCTCTACATGGATTCCTCTGTTTGCATGCTGTACATCACAGGACAAGGGGAACGAAGAGGTGGCACTACTCCTATAGAAGCAGCAGGTCTACACACAAACACAACTGGAGAGCGTGTGTGTATGTGTGTCGATGTTTTTGTATGTTTGTGTTTCTGTGTGTGTGTGCTAGTTTCCCCTTGTGTTTTATGTGTAACTGATTTTATGTGCCTGCTTTTGTACCATAGTCAGGTCTTTCAGGATGTTGTGTGTGCGTCTGTGTTTATTTATGTACATGTTTGCATCTATGCGTGTGTCTGTGTGTGTGCATACTGCATACATATATATAAATAAATATACCATGGGTAGGTCTTTGAGGATCTGGATGCCATCTCCTGGTCCCATGTGGGCAACGTGGTTGAAGTTGGTGGGGTTAGAGATCAGCTTGTTCCTCATCTCTGGATCTCGTAGCATCTCTCTGTATTGAGAACACACACACACACACACACACACACACACACACACAAAGATGAGTACAGGCACAAATACTTGGTTAAGAGTAACCAAGGGTTTCACAACACAAACACACATGGACACACACACAAAGGTGCAGATGTAGATGTGTGTGGACGCTCATCGCCAAGCACAGGAGAGCACAACCCTGCACATGTGAACAGACATACAACACATGTACAGACACACACACACACACACACACACACGTACTGTATGTACACACACATCAGTCTCCCTCATTGCGCCCTGGAATAGACGGAGAGCACCGGTGCATAGCAGAGAGATTGAGCGAACCTGAATGTGCCTTCAGCTGCCCGCTCGACTAGAACTCTCCTCCATTATATATGAATTGTACATTTATGGCAATGAGCACAGGAGTGTAGTGAATGGTTTGCCATTTGCTTTTCATACTACTGTGAACCCCCACTTAGCCACATGGTTGTGAGGTTGCACTTCAGTGTGTAATATTGTATTTGCCTCCATTGCATGGTTGTTTAACTGGCAGGCAGCTGTAAAGGTGAGTGTATGTGTTTGTAGCGTCTAGTGTCGACTACACAGTTTAGACAAAGTAATCATCAGTTTATATCCTCTGTCGCAACCTTTCCTCCTTACTCCCATTGGCTAGTAGCGAAGTTAATAAGGAAATAGAATAAAAATGTAAGTAAAAGTGAAACAAATAACAAAATACAATGATGAAAAAGAAAACGAACAGAAAGAGGAGATGCTAATAACTAATTTCTCCAGGTGAAATAAAAAAAAAAAAACACCTCACATCAAAACAAAACACAAGGAAGAAAGACACAAAACAAATGAAAAATCAAGATGACAAACTAAGACATAACTGGATTGGATAACAGAATATAAACAACAGAAAAGTGCCACACAATGGCCCATGAAATCAGTTTTGTTGCGAGAATAGTAATTCTGAATAGTTGGTCAGCAGACAAAGTCGTGTGATTTGCAGTAGTGAGTAGTGAGCTCTGTGTATAGTGAAGTGTGCGCCTTGTGCCCTAGATAAGCTACCTCCTCTGCTGAAGTCTCTCCTCCTCCGGCACCCTGAAGGAGAAGCGTCTCTTGTTGTTCATGCTGCGCACCATCTGCTTCCTGCTGTTGTCTGACGTCTCCGGGACGACCAACTCGTCACCCTCTGCAAGATCAGCACAACAAAACAGAGTATGTATTTACATTATCGGCTATAAAACATTCATGATATAATTCAGTGGAATGGATTTTCTGAGGGAATAATTAATCAGCACGACTAGCCGAATAAATATAATTTCTCAATTTAAATTATCTTCTCTTCTCTCTTTCTACAACAATGTGCAGTTAAAGAATCTTTTAATCAATGAAAATTTAAACACACTTGTTACAGTCTGGTGGCTTGGCCTGAGAATGACATGGCAAAGTTTGTAGAATTATTTTCATGGCTTTTCTGCTTTAATAGATAGATATGAGATGAGATATGAAGAATAGTGGAAGGGTGGCAGTACGGCCTAATGGTTAAAAAGACTGTCCCGTATCTGAGATGTCCATCAACATCCATGTGTCCTGTCAAAGTATTCTTGATCAAGACGCTGAACTGAATGTCTGCTAAATGTCTAAAATGTAAAATGTAATAGTAAGAGTGAAATAAAAGAAGGGTGAGTGAAAAGAGGGGATTGCATGTGATTAAGGATGGAAACCAGATACAAACTCATGAGTGTGTGTGACTACATGGTAAGCTTCCCGATTCCTGAGACCGCAGGACGCCACACACACGACACATTTCTTAACTCTTACCGGCCATCTTGTTTCTGAAGTAGATGAGCCGGACTGTCTCCAGCCCCAGCAGGTTCAGAGAGCCGTCGATGTTCAGAGGTCGCACCTGCAGGGGAATCAGAGAAGACGACGGTCAGTTTGAATTCATTTATTCAGTCCACCAGGTGGAGCCAGAGAAAGCCTCACAGAATCAAGTCATCTCATCTGCTGCCCAACACATTTCCTTCATTTGTGCTGAAGGTTCAATAACGCCACATTCACCATTAGCCCACAGCACTGACCTTCTTGAGTGGGATGGTCTGGATCCACTCCATGGTGTTGACGTCAAACACGTCGACAGCGTTTTCACTGTACACTGACAGGTAGGGGGCGTTGTAGCCTGGAGAGAAGAGGACACCACTTTCAGTCTGTCTTTGGTAATGTTTTGCCTTTCTCTGTTTTTAGCATTTTCCCTATATTTCTGTTTATTTTGTTTATTTTTTCATTATGACGTGTATTTTTTATTGGTTCATATTACATGGTATATGGTGTTATTTGATGGTTTGATGTATTTGCTTCTTGTTCTGTTTTAATATATTAAAAAAAAACATTCAAACATAAAAATCTGCTATACTTTAATATCAAGCAACACAAGATGCCACTGTGACAATTTCACACTTTTTCATGTTCAAAAGAAACAGAACTGCACCTGAAAACTTTGGGACAGAAAAAGCAGCACCATGCCTTTTATTTTGTCTTATTTCAAGACAGTTGGCCACTTTTCCCAAATTCTGTTCATTTGTTAGAACATGATCTGACACCCAGTTTATCCCCATAGTTTATCCATGTTACTGTGTTTTTTAATCAATCTGCTTCTATGTTTTAGCACTGTACAAAACTTAAAGGCGTAAACTCACAGGCAGAGTTGGGCACCGCCGGCCACATCAGCTCCTGCTGGCGCGACCTGCGGCCCTGGGAGTCCACATACACTCCTATGGCGCTGAAGCACAGCAGCAGCTCCTTGCTGGAAATCTCCACGGCACAGAGGGCGTCCAGGCCCTGCTGCGAGATGAAGGCCAGGGTGTGGTCCTCCTGGTGGAGCAGGCTGACTGGGGACATGTCACCGTGGACGCTGTGCAGAAAATCACAACCACAATCAGAATTAGACATAAATTTCTTCTGTAGAATTATTTTATTCTTTAGAAATTTTGAGTTTATAGTAAGAGTGGTGGCCTGGTGGCTGATGTGACAAATCACATACACTTGAACAATATGTGAAAATAAAAAAAGTAAACACAACAATCTCAATGTAATAAATATTTTATTACATTGAGATTGTTGTGTTTACTTTTTTTGGTCTGGTTTTTGAGCTGGTCTGTGTTTTGTTTAAAGCAGTTTAAAAACAGGTGCGGTACCTGTAGCGGGTGAAGCCGGCCTGGTAGCCCACGTAGAGACGCTCGCTGAGCAGACCCATCCACTGGACGGGCCCCGGGGCCTGCAGCTCCCGCAGCCGACGGTGGCGCGCCTTGCTCTTATTCACCTGGAGAGGAGGGCGACAGGGAGAGGGGATGAGATGAGAGGAAACAACAAACTGAAGAATAACAATACATGTTGGGAGGTGGTATTAGCCTAGAGGCTAGAGGAACAGGCTTGTGACCAGACGGTTGTTGGTTTGAATCCCCGTCACTGGCTTGGAATATGTCCTTGAGAAACCTGTCAACAAATGTAGCTGCTCAGTGGCCAGTAGAAGTAAAAGAAAGTAGAAGACTGTGGTTGTACTGTGCAGCTCCCAGGTGAATGAGTGGGACTGTCTGAATGTGAAGCAGGGCTTCGATGGAAAAGATAATGTGTGCTCAGTCTACTTTCCCATGGAAAAATAAAGGTTGAAAAAAGGAACAACAAACAAAACACTACAGAGCTCATGTTGGCTAGAAAGAAAGAGAGAGAAAAAAATATTTTGAGAGTAGTTCTACTATAGAGACTGCATAATATGTTCTACCAGTTTTATTTTGTTCATTAGATTATCCAACATGTAGTGAGAGGTTCTTGGGTGGGGTGAAGTTTTAGGTAGTTTGCAAGGGCCAAAACTTTGTTAAGTGGCTTACACCTTTCAAATCATTTGCATCTTACCATTTTGCCCACCAAACACAACAGACCAACAATCGCCCAGCGGCCCTGCATCCTCACCTCGTAACATATAATCTGTCTCTTCATGGCCACGCAGAGGCAGGTGAGCGAGCCGTTGCGGACGGGGCCGGAGACGATGGCCTGGCAGCCCTTGGTCTCGGCGAGCTTGTAGGACTCGGTCTCGCGGCCGTCCAGCGCCTGCGTGGGGAAGAGGCGGACGTGGCGGTTCCTGCCGGAGATGACCGCCAGCAGCTGCTCCTGGGGGATCAGGTCGATGTGGTGCACCTTCTTGTTGTCCCCCACCCGGATGATTTCTGTGGAGGGAGGGAGGGAGGGAGGGAGGGAGGGAGGGAGGGGACAGAGGGAGACAAGGAGAGGTGAGAAGGGGAGAAGAGGAGAAGGGATGCAGGGATGGAGGTGGGTGGATATGGATAGATGGAAATAGATAGAAAGCAGGCGGAAAGAGGTGGAGGGGACAGATGAGAGAGAGGACGGAAAGAGACAGAAAGAAGGAGATAGGGAGGGAGAGAGGGGAAGGACATAGGGAGGAAAGAAAGGGTATGGGTGGGTGGGGAGGAAAGGAAAGGAAAGGAAAGGAAAGCAAAGCAAAGCAAAGCAAAGGAAAGAGGAGAGACAGAGCAATAAGGGGCGAGGTTGGAGAGACCAAGGGAAAGCGAGGCCAAAGCAGGAAAGAGGGAATGAGAGAATGTAAGAAGAAAAGGAAGAAGAGACAGGGTGAAAGACAAGGAATGAAAAGGAATGAGAGGAAAAGTGGAGGAGGAGAGAGGGGAAATATGGATGAGGATGGGGATAGAGAAGGGAACAAAGTCAACATCAATGCAGACTGCAATGTCACTGCCAGCCTACTCTATTACTCTATCAAATGTCCTATGCAAAGACATTCACACAGCACAAGAGAAAAAAAAAAAAAGATGACAACAAGGATGAACAAGGACAAAGAACAGGAAACAAAGCTTTCAAGTGGATCTTACCATCTTTGGTGACGTGGATGACATATAGGCCCTCCTCGTTGCCCAGGGCGACACGCTCGTGATCTGAAGGCAAAGGAAATGGAGGGAGACGGCTATTTCAGTGCCAGACGGAAGACAGAAAAGGGCATTCTGTGCAGAAAATGTTCCAATCTGCTGAGTTCTATTTTCATAACACGGTGTCGTACTGCCAACCCTGGAGGGTTCCTCAGATGTAATTGCTTGTCTGAATTCAGCAGGGAGCAATGAAGGCCAAAATAATGTCATACAGAGATGAAGGTTCAGCTGTAATGGCTATTTTCTGCAGCAAATACACAAACAAGGAAGGATTTATTTTTGAGATAATGACTGCATACAGAACGGTTGAGAAAGATTGGGTAAAAGCGAAGAATGTGTGCCAGTCTGGGATCTAGATAAGCAGTAACATGTTTAAAATTAGACTCTGGTTTAGCTTGCGCATGTAGACAAGTTACTTCTTATGCTCCTGGTCGTGTGAGCGTGCAACAACTTGTGCTCTCTTCTAATACACAAACATCACAAACTGAAAGAAAGGTTAATATAAAAAGCAATATTCCACTTGGTTTTAACATGGGGGGTTATTCTGCACTTGACCGCCATGAAAACCAGAATATAAACATGAACATATTCAACAACAGATCCCGCTTTTAAGACAATAAAGCAGTCCTGGGTCTGTCATTTTGAATTTCTATTCTTGGTTTACACTAAAATAGATGTGTACACTAAATTAGATGTAGTAGATCCGGTCTCCCAAACAGGAACTATCTCTCCTAAATGGTATTCCTCCGCTATGTTCTCTTCTGGTTTTCATGGTGGTCCAGAGCCAAATAACCCTCATGTTAAAACTAAGTGGAATATTGCTTTAACTCAAAGGCCACTGGCTAGGTGCTGTATGTGTGTGCATGTGTGTGTTTTTGAATGGAAATGTGCATCCGCAGTGCCCACCTATGATAGCAGCGGACTGTGTTGTCTTGATGAGCGGCAGGGTGCTGTCGTACGCTTCCTTGGGGACGTAGACGAAGCGCTCCTTAAGCTTGTTCTTCTTGAGGATGCGGTGGAGCTCGTTGAGCAGACCCACCCACTTGTTCCTCTCCTGGTCGCTGTCGGCCAGGATCAGGATGGAGGGCTTGTGGCTGCTGGAGGGAGAAAGCTGGGACGCCGTCACCTGAGGAGAGGAACGAGGGAGGGAAGGAAGAAAGGTCACGTTGGATGTCAGGTAGTATTTTTGTTATTGTTGGCTGTTGCATGTCTCTGCACTAATGCGACCAAAACCAATTCCTGTGCACTTATTGGACTTAGTGACTGATTGAGCTTCAAAGGGACTATTGTCACAAAGTGATGACCAAAGAACAGTGCTATATAAAGATATGTAAGGAACATATTTCATGGTGATATTTACCATAGCAATAATACACAAGAGGGCATTCTTTTTTTTGCTTTGTTTTGTTTTTTAACTATTATTTTTTGGGCATTTTTTTGCCTTTATTAGACAGTTTTAAAGTGGAGAGAAACAGGAAAGACTGGGGTAGAAAGAGGGGGGGATGACATGTGACAAAGGTTCTGGGTCGGATTCAAACCCAGGACGTCCCAGATACATAATATGCGCGCCTCAGACCACTGATCCACCAGGACGCCCAAGGGGGCATTCTTTACTGTGGTTATGGGTACAATGGTGATGCAATAGGCATTACTGGAGCACGCTTGGTCACGATAAAGAATGTGCTCAAGGGTATTGAGGCTTTTATACCACAGTTACCAACAGATGTAATTTACACATTTACTTACTGGCATAACAACTAATAAAGTCAGTGCTTTATAGAAATGATCAACAGGAGTGAAATGCTTGGCTGATGGATTGGTTGAAACTGCCCGTTGCACAAACAGTAGCAACACTCTCAAAGAGAACTTACTCTGAATATACAGGGGATGTCCTTGCGGCTGGCGTGGATGACATCAGAGGCCAGGACAGAACTGACTGAAAACTCTTCGTCCCTGGATGACAGAATGAGACGGGTGGTCAGATATGAAGGAGCGCGTCACATTTGATAGTATACATATACTTTAGAACTGTTTACTTATTCTACTGTTTGCTCTCAGTATCCTGTAAACCATCCTATGTTGATACAGTGCTTCACAGTTCTGTCCACAGCTTTGGTATTAACTGTCATGGAGATTCAGCGCTGACGTGGCCTCTACTTCTCTTACCTCATATCTATGACTTGGCTGACCACTACGCTTGGCTGTGTGGCCTTTCCTTCTCCCAGTTCGTACAGGAACAGTTTGAAGTCACACACCACGGCCATCGCCCTCTGCCAGCCCTTCTTCACCCCTGTTGGCTTGGGCACCTGGGACAGACACAGAGAAGAGACACGGTTTAGTGACACTTGAACAAATCTTAAAGGTCCTAGTCAAAATGCTCAATGATACCCGGGTGGGTGTCTAATGAAACACAATTCAAGCAATGTTAATGTGTTGGAAACACAATTGTATCCATTTTAGGATCTGATCATTCAATATCTCTAAAATATGGAGGATCCAGTCTGTTAAGGGTCGTTTTATAAACCAAGCACTCAAGTTACCCACTATGCTTTAAAAGGTGCCATTTTGTTTTAATTTTCTGCCATTAATTGTTTTGTAAGAGTAGGTGTACATTTTTAAAATGGTGGATGGTTGGTTGTTTGATCATTGTGTTGATATAGATAACGAAAACGTTGTCTGAGTCCAAAGACAACCCAGACCTTTGTCAGCTTCACTTACCCTGACATGCCCTTCGTAGGCAGTACCGATGCCCCTCTGGGGGTCGATACCCAGCGGGCCCTTGGTCTGGTCCTGGGGCACGGGACACACAGCTGGAGCCTTGTCCGCACATGTTACATGGCAGGAGAAGTTACACACTGGACAAGGAGACAAAGGGAGACCAATGAGAGGTTTGACCCGTCAAATCTTTCTGTATAGACATTTGACTGGAATGGAGCCCAGGATCAGGTATTTTAAAACAATGAAGAGATTTAATTTTTCAGTTTCATATATTTTTTTATACCTTTTAATTAGAATAAAATATAAGAACATGAATCATTCCAGGTAAAAACTAAGGAAGATTTGGGCTTGTTGTAGAACTCCATTGGAGTCTACAGGCTTAACTGGACTTGGTGGAATAATGCACAACATAATGAGATCCAACCACAGTTTAGGAGTTTAGGTCATGCACGTCAACCAGCTAAACACCATTACATTAAACATCTTCTCCCCAAACACCTCAACACCCATCTATTTCTTTTCACTCCCCTCCACTGTGCCCGACTGCCCGCTCCAGCTACCCTTGCTTTATTCCTCTCCTTACCTTCGCAGGTGCAGCCTTGGCGTATGAGTCCCACCATGAGGGAAGTGCACTGGTTACACTTAGTGGGAGTGCTGAATGACTTCACCACAAACTGGTGGGCTTTGGGCTGGAGTGGGAATGAGAGAGCGAGAGAGAAAGAGGCAATGGTTATGAATTATAGTCATTTGTTGGTGGCATTGCTTCATATGTAGGCTAGATTATTCAACAATGACGTGTGACCCACGGAGAAATGTCTAACCTTAGGTGAGGAGCGTCCGATGCTGCCATACCCCCCTGAGCGCATGGTAGGGGTTTGGACCGTACGAGGAGGATGGTCTATCAACTGCATGACAGAACCCATAACAAACATTAAGCAGTGAGCAACACACACATTCCTGTAAATCAGCTGAATTTTTAGAGTTTCTGACAAATGTATTAGTGACAAAAAACATGGTTAAAAGCCACCCAGGCCAAAGATTCCCCAAGAAGGACGAGAGATTCTACGAGAGAGGTCGGGAGTGAGGGTTGAGGGGACAAGTTAAGTTAAATGCTCTCTTTCTCAGCGTTGTTTCTCACTGTTGGCCCTTGGACTTGTCCATTATTGGGTTACTTGCGATTCACAAGGGTCGACTTATTCTGCAGTTGCAGTTATTGTGAGATGCTCTGAATAGAAGCTTCAGCTAAACGCTTAATTGTTAATTGTCAATTGAGCTGTTGTGGTGGGTTCCAACGGTCATATTCTTGTTCCTCAACATGCCAGACATGCAGACGTCATGTTTGATAACAGGCCTGTTCTGCATCAAATTTTCTATGTGGATGTTCTAAATAGTCCTCAACAGCCTTTTCTGATCGTTCAGGGCAGGATGGGAAATTACAACCAACCACCAGCCAAACTCTAGTAATGTTTTGCTGTGATTATCAATAAGCAACTTAAGCAGGTAACCAATGATCACTCAAAGGTCCTTTTGTATAGTGAATAGTGGAAGTGGCTGTTTATTTCAGCATGTACCAGCCACTGTGGACTGTAGATAAAAAAAGTTTAAGTTTCCTGCCCAGACTTGGGGCTCGTCTGACCTCTATGGGCTCCATATCGCTAGCCATGGAGGGCGAACGCGATCGTGACTTGAGATGGGACTTAGGGTCCTCTTCCCGGGATGGAGTGTTGGAGGGGGTGAAGTTATCCATAGAGTCCACCTGAAGAGAGAGAGGGAGGAGAGGAAGGAAGAGAGGAGAATTGAGAAAGGAGAAAAAAAAAAGGAGGGAGACAGGAGAGTGGAGGAGGAAATGAAGAGGATGTGAGGACAAGGGAGAGGAGGAAGAAAGGAGGACGAGAGGAGGAGAGGAAGGTGGTGGTGACAGTGCAGGAGGAGGAAAGAGGAGGATGAGAAGAAGAAGAGGGAGAGAAAGAAGGGAGGGAAGAGGAAAGGAGTGTTAGTTGGAGTGGTTGTGTTGGACAGCTGAACAGAATACACCAGGGAACAAAATGCACCATCCATGCTTAGGGAGAGGGGCAGGCACCATAACACACAAGGAAAAAAGACTAAACAGAATTTGTGGTCCAGATATGTGGCCAGATCCACTGGGCTTTGGAAGCTACATAGAAAAACGAACCACAACTTTATTGTACACCATGTATCAAAACACAGGGGAAGACGTCACAGCCCATTGACCATGCTAATTTGAGACACCGCAAGCGCACACCATACACCATGCATGGCCATTCACAGAGCTAAATTAAGGAGTAAAAAGAAAACACACACAGACATCAAATCAAGCACACACGCTGAAGGAGGACAAGGCAGCACATTTCCCAATTCCCCATGCAATCAAAAGCAAAAGTACAGAAAGTCAAAAAACATGGATGCCTTTCTGGGAGCCATTTTCCAAAGCCCCTAACATGCAACCAGACAGCCACACAGAAACACACACACATATGTATTAAAAACCCATGCGACAAGGACAAGACAGCACATTTAGAGACAGTTTGGGGCTACATGACAGCGATCACAGAGCACAGTAATGGTGCTTACACGTCTGCCTTTGCTAGCTGGGCCAACGGATGGCGAGCGCTTCAGTGGGAGGAAGGAGAGAGGCAGAGAGTGGCAGAGACAAAGAGATGAGTGAATATCAGAGAGGCTGTCTAACAAAAGCTGAAAACAAACATTTACACAGACCGAAAGAGAAAAAAAAAAAACATGAAAATGGTAACATAAGCCTTCGTTAAATGGAGTTATAAGGATAGAGTTTGGAGAGTTTGATGAAGTGACGACTCAAAGGAATACACATGGTGATGGGGAAGGGAACAGCTGGGAAAGTCAAAACGGAGCACAGCAACTACAAGTTCTCTTTCTGACTGAAGATATGAATAGATGTAAAGAAAGATTTAAATGATGTATTGAGTACTTTGTCTGCTGTTTTGAAGCCAAGCCCTAGCGCTACAAAGCCGAGGCAGAGCCATTCAAGTAGCCCGCTAGCCTACAACAACTGGCTAGCATCCACATACTATTGGGCAAGGGCAGCACACTGCAAAAAATGTCCATCTTAACAAGTCATTTAGTCTTGTATTCAGTATTTTTATTATCTTAGTATTCATATTCAACTCTCTTATTTTTGTTAAAGCAAATAAAAGAAAAATCTGTCAAGTTGTTTATGCAATATCTTGAAATAAGGCAGATCACCCTGCTAGGGTCAAGATAATGTCACTTAAAATTCATGAACATTCTTGAAACAAGTTGATTTGCATTGGAAGCAAGTGAAATTGTGTCACCCCATTGGCAGATTTTTCCTCTTGTTTTAAAAAAGATAAGATTTTAAATCTAGATTAAATGGCTTGTCAAGATGGACATTTCTGCAGTGCATCTGCTCTTCATCACACACGCACATACACTCATGCATACACACACACACTCATCTATGCACGTACACAGATCCACACTCTCTCAGCTAGTGAATGTGCTCACAGACCTCCGCCTAGCCAAGAGCAACTTACGTCTTCCCAAAACTCAATTAAAGAGGATGAGGATGAGGAATAAGAGTCCTGGTGTACCAGAGCATGAAAGCAAGGAAAAACCAAAAAGACAAAACAAAAACACAGATTTGAAAAATTCATGTGAACAAAAACGATAAAAGCATAAAGAAAGAACACAGTGATGTAACTTATAGACGTGCAGATCTAGAAATGATAGTAGAACTGAAAGATAAAAGAAATTAAAGAAAAACATCATGGGGACAAACTGTGATTTACTAGCTTTGAAAGAATCAAGTCATGACGGACGTGGTTTCTCATGATCGGGGATCTTGAGTATTCTGCTCTGAAAATGCTGCTGACTTCTTTGAAGCCAGATTGATAGATATGTTTTGTCTGTCTGAAGTGTTGCTAATAGATGGATACTTACATCGAACTGGTCAAGGGCTGAGGTGGGGGCGTTGAGGAAAGCCAAGAAGGAATTCTGGGAATCCTGGTGCTTGACACCTGCAGACACGGAACAAATAACACAACCATGGTAAAGTGGGTGATATTAAAACATCAAAGGGTTTCTTAAACTAAATGGGTCACAGGACTATTTCTAAGAAGGAGGGGGTGTTTCATATGACCAAAGTAACAATACATTTTCATAGTTGTGGCACAAGGCTGTATTTCTCAAATATGCATGGTAAATTCCTAATTTGGGTTCCTGGCTGCAACGTAACCCCCATTTACAGCCATAATCTTCTTCAAGAGAAGTCAAAGTGAACTTTTACATTATGCAATGTCCATTCAGTAAAGAAAGAAACTGTAATGTTATCAACGGTAACATTCAAAGATATTTTTGATAGCATGAAAACTTGTAACTTGAAGTTTTCTGATGCTATTTCAGACCACTGTGTCTGAAACTAATTTCTTGATTAAATGTGACTTTTTAAACAACCATGACATCACCACCATCTACAGTGGTAGTGATAGTAAAAGCCCCTTTGTTCTGCATCAGTAGTAGTGCAGGGGCCACTGTGTTTCTCAAAGCAACTGGTTGCCAGATCATTCCTTATGCCTTCAGGTGGCTGGAGGAAAACACAAAGGTCACTTGTATATTTCCAGTCTCACCCCTGCGTAGCCGCAGCTCCTCAGTCTCTTTCTTCAGTCTGTCGATCTCAGCCAAGAGATCCTGGTTCTTATTCTCCACCTCCTGCAGTTTACTGGTAGGTCAGGGAGAATAAATGCATAGAATATTATCCAAAGGTTTGTACAGGGCTTGTAGTTTTGACCAATCGCCACACTGATGCAAAACCAAAAAATGACTGGAACCACTATTTTCATAAATCACTGCAAACACATTTTCACAACTTTGTCTAATTTTTTATCAATGCTTACATTTTTATTTTGTGAAAAATTACAAAGCACCACAAAGTGCCTTGCAATTTTTCAAAAAGGCTACAGTAAAATCAAGGTTTTTCCCACCACAATAATCACAGGAAAATTGCAATATTCTTAAGGGACTGACATCTGACTTCTAGTATTTATAACTGTTATTGTAAAGTGTCCGTACCACTCTGTGGAGATGTTGTTGGCCTTGACCTTGTTCAGTTCGTCCTGGATGCTCTGCTTGGCCCTGATCTCAGCGTCCAGGGCCGACTGCAGCTCCAGACGGGCCGACATGTCCAGCTTGGCGAAGCGCCGCATCTTCCAAGGCATGTCCTGGGACACAGAGAAAAACAAATACAAGTTAGTGAATGAGGAACAGTTGGGGGGGGGAGGGAAAGGGAGAGATGAGGGAAAGGGAGAAAAAAGGAGTGAATTATCAGGCCATTTGCGACATTGGCGATACACATATTCTACAGTTTAGAGTTCTTGTAAGTTGTTCTGCGACATAAATGCAAAATGTAAATGAATGCCAAATAAGGTTTTCCAATTAATCATTTATCAAAAATAAAAATCACACATCACGATTTTAGTTTCCACAATCGCTAATCATAGAATACTTGCATATTGCCAATATTGAAGCATTTCATTTCACTTTGAGCGTCCACTATAGTTGAAAATAGTTAAGATGTTGATATAGGAGGGAAAAAGGTGCAATAAAGTCATTTTGTTTCTCAAATCATTGAGACTAATGATTATTATTAATAATTGTCTACCATTTATAATCATAGACTAATGTCTGAGACAATGTCTGTGTGTGTGTGTGTGTGTGTGTGTGTGTGTGTGTGTGTGTCCCACCGTGGCCCGCGCTCCCAGACTGGTGTTTCTCAGTCCCTCCAGCTCTTCCGTCATTTTAGTGGCCAGAGCCTGCAGGTAGCCCCGAGCATCCTTCTCATCACTCACCCTGCAACACACACACACGTTTGCATTAATATACTTGTGACGACATCCCACAGACTTACATTAATCCTTAACCTTAATCATTAAAGGTCTAACACAAAACTTAATGCCTTAACTTAAGCTAACCCTTTTAAGCTACACTCTGCTTCACACTCACACAATTACACACATTCACACAGTTTTCTGCTGTTTGCCACTGAGCAGCTGCACTGTAGCCTTGAGGGTTGCATGCTTTGCTCAAAAGTACCTCAATGGTAACAGTTTTTGGGACAGAAGAATGTGCTTTTCATCTTTCTCCACCCAGACTTTCACAGCCGCTCCGGGAGCTCCTCTGACCTCTATGCTACCTCTGCATCAATTCTAACCGTAACCCCAAAATGTCCACTTTTTAAAGTGAGGATCAACGTTGTAGAATTTTTTTTCATATTTCTACAAACGTCCTCACAGGAGGACAAATGAAAACCAACACAAACACACCCATTATATAAACACTGTCTTTAAGACAGCTGTGACCCAACAGACTTATCATCACTTCCGCGTTATTAACTTCACAGACAACACACTGACACACAACACACACACACAAACACACATATACGCAGATACATGTACAGCCTGCAGGTAGCTCTGGGCACCTTACTAATCCCCAGCACTGATGCAGAATAAACAGTGTGTGATGATAGCGTCAACTCTTGTTGACCCTAACTCAAACATGCGATCACTCACTCATGCACGCTCACTCTGAAGTAACTGAGGGTTTAAGACTTCTGTAAACCTCATTTGATAAGACTTTTTTCCTAATCAGACCAAAAATTGACATAATTTGTTAATATTTAAAAGGTTTTATTCTCTGTCTTCTTATTCAATGATAGTCATTCATGTGTTTTTTGTGTATCCCATTTATGTTAAGCGTCTTTGAGTAATTCATTTCCTGGTTCATCCATTGCAGTAGCGCAGCATGTCAGCCAGGGGGCAACATCAACCACTGAATTCTTCTCAAAGCACATTCCAGGTCGAAGTTTAAGTGTGCATGTTGTGTGGAATTTGTGTGCGTGTGCATTGGCATATGCATGCCTCTGTGTCTGTATGCATGCATCGTTGTATGTGAATGTGTGTGTCTGTGTGTGTGTGTGTGTGTGTGTGGTATGCGTGCTATGTGAAGACTGCAGGCTTGTCCAACAGAGGGAAGCCGAGCAGCTGGCGAGGTGTCAGCTGCAATGGGAAGTGATCTGAGAGGATGGGAGGGTCAAGTAGCTCTGATCTTCGGAGGTATGTGGAAATTGCTGCAGTTATACTCTATAGCGGAACCCAATACAGTGCTAGACATCGTGGAAGAATGCGAGTGTGTGTGTGTCTGTCTGTCTGTGTGCTTTTATAGCTTAGAGTGAGATTGAGTATGGCTGCATCTTTCAGTTTGAATGATATATGAGAGTAAATATGTTGGTAAACTATGAGTATTTGGGGGATGTATTCATATATTCAAGAATGAATTCATGTACAGTATAGGAATTTGAGAAAGTTAGTGTGTGTGTGTGTGTGTGTGCATAAGTTATGTGTGCCAATAGCATACATGATATATGTATGTACATGTCAGTATTTGAGGCAAATTTGTGGTTCATATATTAAATTGTGCATTTGTGTACAGTAAGAGAATTTGGGCAAACCTGTATGTGTGTGTCTTGTCTATGTGTGTTTGTGTATTTGTGTGTGTATATGTGACAGCAGAGGCTTGTGACTGAAAGGTTCAAAACCCTGGAGCCTGGAAAGTCTGTATGAGGAAAGTGAATGAGAAACATTCTCCTCTCTCTCTCCCATGGGTGAAGGTTTGTATCTGTGTAAAGTAGGGTGTTGCTGAAAATCAGCAGGGCTGCTCAGTCAACTTTCCCTGGATTAATAATGGTTAAAGAAGTTCACTAACATTTTCTAAGTGCTTGGGTGGAGCAGTGGAGGGTGTGTACGTTGACTTTAAAAAATCCACTAAAGTGCTGTGGTAGCACAGTGTTGTTGTAACTAGGAGAATCGCTGAACAAAATATTTAATTCATGCGCTGACTTAACCACTACAGACAGAAAATCACTTAGCTGCTTCCTGGTATGTGGATGTACACCAACCTACAGCTGGCTCAGGCTTGTTTGACCTCTACCGTACTGCCTGGTGTACGAGCGCACACTGTATTTCTCTCATGCAGGGCTCTGCGTGTCTAAAGAGCACATACCGTAATTTCCCTAAGCAGTGCTCATTACACAAAGCGTTATACACAAAAAAAAGAACCAACCAACCAAGGCCGGCTTTTATAGAGGTGTTACTGAGCATCTGAAAATTCAGCAATGTAAGTAAAATGTAAAACTGAGAATGTAAGCAAGCTTACATCCCACTGCAAGCATGATGAATGTTTGTCAGCCAACTCTGTGTACTGTGTTGCGTGTATTAAAGTTGGTGTGTTCGTGTCTCTGTCCCTGACCACAGAAAGATCTGGGCCTGCCTGTGTGTAACACTCTTCTTCGTGTGTTTGTGTGTGTGTGTGTGTGTGTGCGCGCTTGTGTCTCACCACTGGATGATCTCTGTGATCTGGGCCTCCCAGTGAGCCACACTCTCCTTCTTGTCGGCCAGCTCCCTCATCTCCTCCTCCAGCTGCCGGTTAGAGCCGCTCACCTTCTCAAACATGCTCGTCAACTAAGGGAATAAGCACAGGAATGCATGAGCACATACACACACGGAAAATAGATCATAGTGTTGGCAAACACTGATGATGTAATTCAAATACGGACACTAACTTAATGCAGAACAAGCTAGCATTATGTACGTATGATGACTGGATTTATGTCATTCTGTTCAATAACTTAAATCAACGTAATTTAAAAACCGTACTAATATATAATGTTTACACTTGTCGTATGACTAACAGCAAAGGTGCTCAGCCATGGTTGTCATGATTGATTATATGTAAAGTGTATCAGAGTAATGTTGAAGGTTATGGTTGATTTTATGTCATTCTGCCAAGTCCTCTCTCAGATGCTCGATCAAAGTGGACCAAAATGCCGCTGGGGAAACACACACACACACACGCACACACACAGGAAGGGAGATTAAAGCTTGAAAAGTTATCTTAAATCCTTTATTGTCAAGGTGTGTGAAGATGTTACCATGGTGACATCATTCACCGTCTCTGGGTGCACTGTTGTTTGCTTAATACCTAACTTCAGGGTAATATTTTTGGTATCTTGCCACGGAGTATGATGTAATGTTCAAGCTAAGACAGTGCTTTCATATTGTTTTGCTGTTGCTTTCCAATCTAAATCACTGGTTGCCTTGAGGAAATTATATTTTTCAGTATCTGGAAGGATCATAAAATAAGTCATAAAATAAGTCTGTCACTGCTCTAAAAAATTAGAACCACTGAAATAGAGAGATGCAAATGTGGGGTGAAAAAATACATACTGATTATAGGGTATGATACTCTTTAGGTAAGAGCCCATGCTATATTATGTAATGGTTTCCCAGTGGTTTTCTCCATGTGACAAAACATAATAGGTAAGTGTGACCGTAGTCATGGGTTGCTAATCGGAACGCAAAGACTCCAAACTTGAAAAGAAACATAAAGTTCAGTATGGTTTGGTGTATTTAAACTACTTGAGGTGCGCTTGATTTATCGCTGCAGACATTTTAACAACCTCAACACTGGAAACATCGCTTGCATGATAAGATAAATCAAGTGTTTCTCATTTTTTTTTAAGCATTTAACTTATTCTTTGGACAGGTTTGACTTATAGGTATATGTGGGATTTGATATTCGATGGATCACATTTATCTTTACATGCCCAGACGTGATGTAGCAGTTGAAGACTGCGCTTGCACCTGGAAACACACATCCCATCCAGGTTTGGAAATGACGACCAGACATCAGACAAATGGTAGTAAATCATGACTGTGGCTATTAAGTTGGCCTACGCTACCAGCCACTTAAAGCAGATAACCAACCAATATCTGAAGGTCCTATTCTATTCAAAAAATCTAGTTGGCTGGTAAAATTACCTATGCTTGAATTCCAGTAGAAACTTTAGAAACTTTGTCTTTCTGTACTGTGCCTTCTCTTCACATCTCTTATCATTTCTACTGTGAAAATAAAACTTAAAGAGGTTGGCAAACCCATTCTCCCTCATAGAAACTACAGCAAGACACGGCATTATATTTGAATATGGTTTCAATATAGTTCATCTAGTCAAGTTGGCTTGATTTCTCTTGCAAGGCAAGCAGCATCAAAAGCGGGCATTCCCCTTGCAAGATAAGACAAGTCAAACAATAATATTTTTCAAACCCACAAAATGTATTCAAGTACTATTTTGCGCAAGACTTATCTATGAAAGGGCAGCATGTAGATGGACTTAATCCGTTCTGAGTGTTTTGGCTTTTGAAAACATTGTTTTTCAGTATATGAAATAACAGAATAATACATACAATAACTATAGTGCTATGTGCGATCATTCCGTTGGCCCCTAGCCACATGTGCTCTATATTTCACGGAGACCTTTTCTTTGTTCATCAGTTGCAGACCATAAAAACAACAAACACCCTGGCTCTTTATTCCATATGTCAAAACGCCTCCTACTTCTTAAGACAGTATTTAACTTGGGAGCCTCTTACTTTCAACTTCCAAGTACCCATTCCCATTTTTCGACCCCTTTCCAAAGTCAATATAGCGTAATCCAGAGAGCCATTCCATCAGAGTGTGTAGGAGGCTACAGGGTGTTTTTACGAGGGATATTGAACAGTGATTTCTTTGGCATTGCCGGGAGAGAGGGGGTGGAGGGAGGAATGTGATGAAAGAGTTAGGGACGACTGAGAGGGGTTACCTGGGGTTAGGGAATTGTGGTCTTCCGTGTGTGTGTGTGGGTGTGTGTGTGTGTGTGTGTTTGAGAGAGAGAGAGTGAGAGAGATTGAGAAAAGGGAAGGGGAAAGAAAAAGCTGAGAAAGGTGTTTAGGCTCAACCCTCAAAGGCTCATCTCCATGTATATGACTGGATGTTTACATTTTATGTGTGACTTCTGACAGAGAATGTGTGTGTGTGTGTGTGTGTGTGTGTGTGTGTGTGTCACTGTGTGTAATAGATAACTTACCTTATCCAGTTCACTGGATAGTTTTTTATTTTCTTCAGTAAGCAGTACTCTCTCCCTCTCGTACTTCTGCTTGTACTCCGTCTCAAACTCTTCGCGCTCGCTTTGGCTGGAAGGGAGACAGCACACACACACACACACACACACACACACTTGTGTTATCATACTTATGAAAACATTCTACAAAGTTACATTGTTTCGCTAAGCCTAACCACAACCCACACCTTGACCCTTACCCAACACGAATACTAACCCTAGCCCTTTCTTAAAAATAAGCCTTTTACTAATGTAGTCTGTTGCACGGTCCTTTCCTTTCTTCTGAGTTTTCTATTTTGTCGGGACATTTAAGAAACACTTAACGGTGAAAACGAAGGGCACACTCAAACAAGAAAATATACAGTATTTCAATGATTCATAAATCTCATGACAGAATGTTTTTGGCCTGCCGACCTTCATTAGTTTCTAGACACTAGACATCCATCTCTTGTCTGTCATGAGTTTAAATTGAGTATTGAAGACTGTTTGCTGGTCAAGTGTGATCTTATTCCTTTGAATAGTTACACCAGCTAGTCTGAATGCAGTGGCCTTAGAACAAATTAAGTACAAATGTGTCACACATCCAATCACATGTTCACCAATCTCAGTCCCTGTGCCTCAGAAAGCTTCATCATCCTCCTACTTGTGTGTGTGTGGGCCTTTGGCTCCGCACAATGCTTCAAAACCTAAACGAAAGGCTTGGGACTAAGACCAGTTACACATTATTCTGCCCAAACACATTAATGCAGTTAGAATGTGATATACCAGTGTGTATAAAAACGAATTAGAAAGTAGCAGGAATAATATGTCAGCAACACCAGTCCGCGAGGTTAGAGAGGCTACAAAAACAAAGCTCTGAGGCTTGCTGCTCAAAAACAAGATTTTATTAAAATTTGATTAGACCAGCGGTTCTCAAAATGGGGTCTGGTGCCCCTCAGTAGTTCCCAGGGGGTCCCGCCAGAAAAAAATAAAGAATAGTTTCTTTTTATTTCTTAGTATTTAATTTCCGATTTAGCACATGTAAGTGCGTGCGTCTTCCTGGTTTCCTTCAAACTTACTGACTGCGGCTTTAATAAGTTCATTATATCAGAGTCCCCAGGTAAAATGCTCCCTTATTGCTCAATGGGTAGAGCAAGGCGCCAACACTGTCAGGGCGAGGGGTTCGGTTCCCACTGGGGTCACCCATAATAAAAATGTCTGCACTCATGGTACTGTTCACTGCTTTGGAGAAAAGCATCCAGCAAATGGCATAAGGGTTTCACTGCAAAATGCTATACATACATTTTGAAAACTTTTTGCTACATGAAATTAATCAGTCTTTCAAAAACTCAAAAGATCATTCTATCCTTAAAAATATAACTATTTTATAAGCAAAGGTTATAAGATGACTCATACTAATTATAATAATAGCTCAAAATAGGCTTTATTTTCATACCAGCAATTATTTTATAAGAGCAGGTTTTTTTCAAATATGGAGTGGATATCATCTTTGGAATTAAACTCTTCATATATTATGTGTCAATTCGGGGGTATGAAAAGACTTGAGAACCCCTGGATCAGGGCGCATTGCTACTTCTAGTTGGGTTAGGGATAAAATAACTCCAATTCCATACTGGGGAATACTAAAATGAACTATTCAAAAGAAATGGGAATTCACAACTATTACACATGTATACTAGACAGGGGATTGGGCTATTGTTAATGTATCTGTAATTACCTCAGGCAATCATCACTGGAAAAGACAATGAAGAAAACAAAGAAAATTGCCACGATGATTTAGATATCTTGCAACACTGGTTTTGTGACCAGTCCTATATTGTATTAGACTGTAAATTATGTAAATACAGCTCAGTGTGGGTTGAAGACATTACCCATGAACACAGGTGCTACAGATGTGGGATACGCATGGTGTGGATATGGGTTTTTTGTAAGGTGCCATACATTATGCAGCTAAGTCTTACACTTACACACTTAGGAAAATATGCACATGCTCATAAAACATGCTCTAATTATAACCACATTGCCTTAACGCCCCACTGGCACCCAAACACCACTAATCCTGCCCTACACCAAAACTACCACCACAAAAAATGTCTGAATCAAAGAAGACTGGATATATTAAAATTAAATAACGGTTACAAATTGGCCAAATAAAATAAAATAAATAAAAGTATGATACCTCTCTCGGCGAGTCTTCTCCAGCTTGTCTTTGAGCATCAGGATCTCTTTCTGCAGGGCGAGGTGCTGGCCCTCGGCGTCCCGCAGCTCCTTGCGCAGCGCCTTCAGCTCGGTGGCGTGCTGCGCCTCCCTGCGCCCCAGCTCCTCCTCGTACAGGAGCGTCTTCTTCTCCAGGTCGCCGCGCAGGCGCCCCACCTCCTGGGACTGGTCTGCCGAGGACGGGGCGGCAGAGGGGCCGGACTGCTTCAACTGGGTGGTGGTGGTGAGGGGTTTGGGTGAAAGGGATGAGGGAGGGAGGTTAGAAAGATATGAGAGAGAGAAGGGTGAGAGAGACAGAGGTTAGATGGGGAGAGAAGGGTCAGATAAGTAACACAGGCAGATAGAGGGAGAGAAGGAGAGAGAAAGGCAGGATGTTTAGAAAGTGAGAGGAGAAAGGGAGAGGGCAGGCAAGAGGTGGGGGAGGGTAGATGGACACAGAGGAAAGAAGAAGGAGAGATGGGCAGAGAGAGAGAGAGAGAAAGAGGGGAAGAGGCATACTGCATTAACCATATTTCTGTATTAATCTACAAGTGCACATGCAGCACAAAGAAGCTTGTCATGGCATGGTTTTAAGACGTTTAAACAGGTGGATGCCTTGTAGATGGACATACAGCTGGGTATGTGTGTGTGTGTGTCTGTAGGCTTACCTTAAGCCCTTCCAACTCCTCCTCCAACTGTCGGCTGTACTGCTCATTGCGCTCCCTCAGCTTCCTCTCCTTCTGGGACTCTGCTGCCTGCTCCTCCGCCTGCGCCTCCATCTGATGGTGGACACAGACAGACACACAGACACACACACAAATCAGCAATTGGATGCCAACATGTTATGCACTATTTTTCCCTTTCATCCACATACTAACACACCGGGACCAAAAGCAGGCATCATTTCACACGCAATCCATCCAACATCTACAGAAGGAACACACAGACACACAAACTACACATTCAACAACTACATTGGTACACATGAGATTTAGCACTCTCACTTAAATGCTTTTAAAAAAAAATCTATATAAATTTTGTATAAACATTGTGACCTTATTCCAGTGTATTTAACTGTGCATGTAGAATACTTGACGAAAATACACAGTATAATGTCCTTAGAAGGGTGTAAGAACACAAGCTTATACACTGGAATAAAGCCAATGCAAAAGTGCTACCAATATACTGTATAAATATTCATGGAACTCCATAAATATTTATAAACAGACTATATGGATACCACACACAAAGACCAATAAAAGTTTGAAGTGTGCACCAACCAGCAAACAGAGACACGACAGGGTGTGCTAGCAACCACGGGGAGTCTACTCTACCTCCTTCTTGGCCCTCTCGGCCTTTCGCACCTCCAGGCGGAGAGCCTCCACCTTCTGAGTCTGACTCTCCATCTCCTCCTCCTTGTCGCGCAGCTGGCGAACCAGCCGCTGCTTGGCCGACCTGGGTGTGACGTTCGGTCAGAAGAGGTTGGAAATTTTTACAAATGACACAAAAATAGAGCAGGGGACAACAGTGAAATGGGACCTTAGGGCTTTCTTGTGGAATCCTATTGGTCATTTGTCTTATATATGCAGTGATATGATCAGGAACACAAGAAAGCAGGGGGAAAAATATTTGTGGTGTTTTATTAGTACATAGAAAACCCTGGAGAGGCCATGTATGATTTACTACTTTGATTCCAGTATCAGGTGCTCTCAGTGCCCAGCTCCCATTGGCTTACAGGATATGTCCACACATGGCATTATAATTTGTGTATAAAAAAAAAACAACAACTGCTGTTTTCTATGGTTTTTCTATGTATGTAGGTATTTTAAATTGTCAACATCAATCAACCAACCAACCAAAATGGCTCTAAAACAGATTTCGGACTGCTGCAAGGTGTGTCCATAAGGTGTGTAGGTTTCCTGGTTTTGGTGAATGGGGTTCTGCAGTGACGCTACCTGAGGTCTGTGAGTCTCTCGTTGAGCTCAGAGAACTCCTGCATGGCCAGTTTCCTCTGGCTGTGGGCTTCCTTCAGCTCCTTTGACTGAGACTTGAGCTTCTCACTGGCCTCCACAAGGTCCTGGACAGAACAGGTACAGCGTATAAATGTAGTTAACCACAAGATTCTCAAACTGGCGTAAAGGAAAAATCATCTAAATATGAAACAGGCCCTTATATGACTCGATTTAGATGCCAAAAAGCAAAGCCAGTTGACCTGATTTCTGGCGTACTGTACTCATATGGTTTTGGGTGCCGAGGCAGGTGATGTCTAGGCCTCCAAATCCCAAGATTCAGTTTACACTTTCTAGGCACGCAATAACCCCAAACCCTCTGACACACACACACACACACACACACACACACACACACACACATACATACATTCCATTCCAGGATCAATTCCAGTAAGTGTGGTTTTTATTTGGATATTTATGTCATGAAATACGTATGCATATGGGTAGTTATTCTGTAAATGTTATTGTTTTTTTTCCCTTTGTGGGCTGATCAAGAAGACCAAATAACACATTTTCATTGTATTTACATTTTTCAAGCTGTGGAGGCAATTTTCCAGCTGTGGGGGGGGGACCGCAGCTAAATGAATATAAAGAAAACACTGAGACACACACACACACACATACACACACACTCCAGCCCTGGTAGTACCTTGTGCAGGTCGTCCTTCTCCTGTGTGACGCTCCTCATCTGTTTCTCCAGACTCCTGATGTGTTTGGATGAGTCTTCCAGGTCCCTGCGGGTCGACGTCACGTCCTCCAGCTGCTTCTCCAGCTGGCCTGATTCTGACACACACACACACACACACACACACACACACACACACACACACACACACACACACACACATATAGTTTTAAGTTCAACTGAAAATGTCTGTAGAATCTCCCCACCTTGCTTCTTTCTTTGCCAATCACCAAAATGAGGTACATATTGCACCACCATTTGGTCCTATTAAATTCTAAAAATCTTATTTGGCTGGTAAGATAGTAAAAGCAGCTGGTGAGTTTTGGACAGATGAATTACTGACCAGCGATCTGTTTCTTGAGGATGTCGATCTCACTCTTCAGACTCCTGATCTCCACCTCCTTGTTGGCGCTGGGGGGGGCCTCGCCTGTCGGGTGCTGCAGCGCCTGCACCGTCTGAGTCGACTCTGTAAAGTGTAAAGTCAGGTTAGACGCATCAGTTATTTGCGTTTTTTTTCTTTTATTTAACACTGAGGTGCAGAGAAAACATTTTTTGATAAAAGTAGAATGTTGAATTTTTTTTGTTTTTTTTAGAAATCTGGCGAATTTTGTGGTGGTGTCTCTCTCGGCCTCACCTTGCAGTTTGCGGCTCAGCTCCACTTTCTCCTGCTCCAGGCGGCGGATCCTCCTCTCGTAGGCCTCGGTGGCCAGACTGTCCTCCAGGCTGCGCTGGACGCCAATGTCCATCTGGTCATGCCCTCCCCGAGACAGCTCCCGCAGGCAGCCCCGATCAGACAGGTTGCTAAACGGGAGGAGGGTGCCATGGACAGAATCGAGTGAGAAAGAGGTGCAAATAAAGGTGTGAGGCACGGGAACAGTGACAGTGAGTAACAGTGATAAAGAGAGTTAGGAAAATGTGTAAAAAGGGCAGAGAGGGTGAATGATGAGATGAGAGAAGAGATGGAATATAGAGGTGAGGGGGAGAGAGGGGGAGAAAAGGGCAGTAACGGTGTTAAAAAGAGAAAGGAAATTCAAAATAAATGTGTGGTGAAGGGACAGAAAGAGAACAGAGATGAGAGGAAAGGGAAAGGATAGAGAAACAGCAGGGGAGGGGAAATGGGAAAGAGCAGTGGATGAGAGAGACAGAGATGGTTGAAAGATGGGAGGATGTTGAGTCATGGAAGAAGGGGAGAGAGGCAGGGTGGAGGAGGAGAGAGGGAGATGGGACAGAGAGAGAGAGTGCGGGGGGGAAGGAGGCGGAAAGAGAGAGAGCGAGAGGAAAGGCCATTATCATTGAGCCTTGAAGAGATAAGAAACTAATTGGTCTGTTCGTTTCTTTCTCACGGGTAGCACTTCAGTGTGACATCACCTTATTAGGGAGGGAAGCAAATTTAATACTCCTACGCTTCTCTTAAATTGAAAAGAACGCTACGCACAAAGAGGGCTTGTCTGGGAATCTGTCCATTTAAAGTGACTGCATAGATATGATACCAGCTCATGATAAGCTGCCACGCTTCTCTCCCTTCATTCTGCTGTCTGTCTTTAGTCTGCATTCATCTATTCAATAATTTCAATTTTGTCAATTAGAAAACTGACAAGATACTGGAGGAAAAATCCGGTTTTGCATGTCCAACTGAGTGTAAAAGATGACTTGCAAGAAGTGACACAAAATGGCCGAAACCCAAAGGATACAAGGTTTGCAGTGATTGTCATGATGCCACTTACCATTTACTGGTGTAGGTGAAACCCACAAAGGGCAGGTGATGGCCAGAGAAGGCTGTGTGAGAGGGAGGGGGCATGGTCTCCTGAAAAACAATAAAAAGGACAACATGGAGTCAGAGAAAACAAACAGGACTTTTTCATCAGTTAAAGAGACGGACGGAGGAAGCAATATTGAGGGCAGAGAGAGAGAGAGAGAGAGAGAGAGAGACAAACAGAAAGCGGAAGGATGTGCTTTGAGCACAAGAGTGGCGCCTCAAATATTTGAGATCCAATCAACATTTTTGCAGCTTTTCATTTCCAATATTTAGACGATGATTCTACTTGTGTCATAGATTGCGCTTCCTTCCACAAGATAGTTGTATTTGAAAACACAGCTATTGCCAAGCTGGCAAATCCCTTTCATATGTGGTCTTACAATCTGCATTCTCTATTGATTTGCACTGTTGACATGTCTGTCTGTGTGAACTTATGCCCCCACCTCAAAACATTTTGTGCGCATTATGCCCCTGGCTTTGAAACAAACAAAAGTGGGAACAAACAATAGGAGAGAGGGAGACAGAGTCAGACAGAGCATGGCTAAAAAGGAGGTAGATTGTGGACGAGAGAGGGAGAAAGAGCAGAGGGAGAGATGTTTTGTTATTATTATTATTTGTAGTAGTAATATTACAGTGGCACTTCTTTTTAATTGGACAGTTTAAACAATAGAGGCATGTTCAAGGTTAAAGAGCCAGGGGGTGACATGTGACATGTGATTATAAATAACTAGAAATACATTCAAAGATAGTCAGCCAGACTGGACAAACAACATTGTGAGGATATGGTGTATGTCTTAATCCACTGATCCATAAACACTCGCCCCTACCGAGTTCTTGAGGCAGTCGTCGTCCACGTCAAAGTTGGAGGTATCTGTGGGACTGCTGACCTCTGGGATGTAGGGGGCCTCGCACATACGGATGTTGTCCCAGTCGATGCCTGGACACAAGGGGAAAATCATGACAGAATACTTCATAAGCACACAGAGAAAGGACACAAAGAATTTTAACCAATGTAGCTGAGATGGCAATTATAAATGTCAAGCTACACTCTGGTATTTATTGATTTAAGCAATTTTGTAATATCTGTTAAGTTGAGCTACCAGACACTCATTACACGATGGGCAAAAAAGTTTTTTTTAATATTTGTTATGTTCCTCAGCTGTTAGCATTATTAGCATTCCTTATTGAAACCAATTAGCACGGCTAGCTGCAAGCTCACAAGCAAGCCTACAGCTAGTGGTTCCTCTTGTTTTCAATTGACTGATGAAGGAAAAAAAAGCCCAAAATTAAAAATGTCCAGAAATCGCTTTAAGCTATGCTGTTATATTGAGTTAAGCCATGTTGTGATATTGAGTTGAGCATTGTTGCAATATCTATTCTGTTAAGCAATGTTTGGAGTTATAATATATCATGGTATCTGTTGAGTTAAGTCCAGCCCGTACCGATGAAGAAGGGGTGCTGCTTGAAGTCCTCAATGCCATTCTGGCCCAATCGGTGTTCTCGACTGCAGATGAGCCGGCGAATCAGATCCTTTGCTTCCTCTGACACGTCTGCTATCTGCTGTGGGAACTGGAACCGCTCCTGTGCAGTGTGTGTGTGTGTGTGTGTGTGTGTGGGTGTGGAGAGAGAATAAACAAACACAAGGTTAGAGCTTAGCGTCTCAGTCTCTAAAAACAGATTAAATTCCTAAATTGAGTACAAAATGATAAACTGCAATCTTATGTTAGTTTCTGACTTCTATTTGGAGAATTCCATTACAGCACTATTATCTGCACACACTCTAATTACAGGCTGATACCAAGGACCTGCCTTAACTAAAACATGGTAACCCCAAATACACACACACACACACACACACACACACACGCACCGAGGCATGTCTCAATCTAATTAAGTGTTTCTTAGCCTTCACATCCTTTATTCAGTGTGTCTCTGTTCATACATCTTAATTGGGTCATCAGAGAGAAACAATTTCTCAACTTCTTTTTCTATTATTTATCAAATCTTCCATATTTATCTTAGTATTGCATTGATATTTCTGTTAGTATTCCATTCACATATGATTTACTTTTACAGAGAAGCAGCCTAAAAATCAACCTCAAAGACTCTAATCTCACCTTGTGGTTCATGATCTTGCCGTAGGTTTCCACCAGGGATTCTGCATAGAAGGGCGTCTCACCATAAAGCATCTCATACATGCAGACGCCCAGGGACCACCAGTCGCACTCAGGTCCGTACTTGCCCTTCCCGTCCTCCATAGCCTGCAGGATCTCTGGGGAGATGTAGTCTGGTGTCCCCACCGCCACGGAGGACTGAACCTAAGGGAGGGAGAGAAGGGAGACAGGAAGGAGGGAGAAGACGAGAGCAGAGAACTTAAGTCAACAACTGATCCGAACGAGTCAGCAAAACAGAGCTCAGAAGCTCAGAAGTATGAAAAGTATGGAGATTTAAGTTCAGCGAGGTAATGCTGGCAATAGTAAGAGATACAGGCTGAAGTCCTAGCTTGAGCTTTCAGACCCAAATGGAAAGACACATTTTTGGGGGTTCTGGAGGTCTAGTTCCACGTACTACTTTAGGGTGCTCTTGTGAACGCACTTTTCATGCTGGATCCTAAATTAACATTGAAGCAGCAAGTAAGTTTCATGAATCAAACACAACAAGTTTCTTATGATGACCTCAACACTTGAATTTTCAGAAATTACGGTCATTATAGAGTCCCAAACTTTCCCACTGGAAACTCCGGAACGGAGAAAAAGCTGATTTTGGAGAAAAGACCTGAGAGAATTTGATCTCATGCGTCACATTCTGGCATCTTCGCTTCCCATTATCCCCAGGAAGTGGCTTCAACGCAGACAAAACATCAAAGAAATACACATTCGACATATCATGATTCAGACCACAGGATGAATTGTTTCAATTTGAGATAATGTTTCAAGAAGTGTCCAACAAGCACTGAATTTAATTTCCATCTAATCTCGTCATTATGTAAACCTTGGAAGGTACAAACCCAGGTATTTCTTTGATCGTTTTATTTCATTGTGTCTTTTTTTCTTTTCTTTTTTTTTTTTTTTAGATTCAACACCTGAGGGGAAAGTTTTTGCTGGGAGAATTCTCTGAATCATTAACCGCAGGCAGAGCCAAGCAGTCAAACCAAACATCCCTAGTGAGAGACCCCTGCGGGTTGAGAAGGAGGTCGGTATGGTTCTGGTATGTTTGCTTTGGACCAGGAGAAGCGCCGGCAGTGTGGTAAAACGTACCGTTCCATCCTCCATGAGTTTGAGGCAGGAGCCGAAGTCTGCCAGGCGGATGTGGCCGTTCATATCCATCAGAATGTTGTCGGGCTTGATGTCCCTGGAAGAAGACAGAGAGGGAGAAAGAGAGAGAGAAAGGAGGGAACGAAGGGGGTAGAGAAGGAGGGAGAGGGAGTAGGGAAGGAGGGGAAGAGGGAGAAAGACAAATTGAGTGAGCAATTCCTCCGAGAAGAAGGGAGAGGATGAAGAAAACAAGACATTCTTCCAAACAAAACACCACCTATGGGACATCCAAAACACACATGAACAGAGGCAGACACACACAAGCGCCTGGTCTCACATTACTGTGCTACTCCCCATCGATTATCATAATTTCAAATTTGAACTTAACTATGTCTTAATTTGCCAGTAATGCTAGTGTATTATAATTCAGATATATTTGTGATTCAATTAACTGTAATTTCCCCCGGCCCATTAATCAGCAGCGTGACAACTCTAAATTGAGCAAAAGAAAGGATAAACACGAGAAAGAATTGGACTTGTGTTGGGGGAATAAGTGCATTGGCTGTACAGAAAGTGTGTGTGTGTGTGTGTGTGTGTGTGTAAAGCATATGTTTAGAGTCTGTGAGTGCTTGTCTCTGTGTGCATACTTTGAATGTGTGTGTGTGTGTGTGCGCTCCTGGACGCCTTCATGAAGTGGTGTGTTTGTTTCTGACTTTTTTTGGCCCAACTGCGGAACACAGCTTCAACACAAACACACACACACTATCTCTTTTTGAGGAAATATGCAACACACAAACACACTCCCACTCCCAAAAAAAGATCCCTGTGTCCCAGACAGACACACTCCCCCATTCTTATTTTCACCTCCACAAATAGTGTTTGTGAAGAGAGAAGGGGTGGGTGGAGGGTTGCCAACACCAAATTCTTTCACACATGTAGGCTACATACACATGCCAATACGTCCCAGTCTGAAGGATTCAGTGGTGGCCAATGTAGAAGTTCTCCCCACCCTGCATCTGTTATACATTACTTACTGCTTACGATATACTTACTACATACATGCAGAGAGCGTGACTTGATTCTAATCAGCGGGATTAATCTCTACACAGGGCAGGAAACTAGCTTATTCATCTCCAGCCACTTTTGCTATTTTACCAGCCAACTTGGGTTTTAGAATAGAACGGGACCACCAAAGTGGCTGGTAGAGAGAGACGTACTAAACATATTACCCACAGTCAGAATTTACCAGCATTTTGGCTGGTGGCTGGTGTTAGTTTCCTCCCTATGTCCTACGCCCTCTGCATGGGAATATTTACAAGGAAAAGTTTGCCCCAGGGAGCAGCTCTTGGCAGACGGAGCAAAAGTGCCACAGTTTTGAATCATATGGAATCATTTGAATCATATAGTTATCTACTATCTTGAAGTTACAGTGGCTTGGTGAAAATGACAAGCCTAGCCTGCGTTGTTCCCTTCACAGGTTCCCACAAGCTAAATGGAATTTAGCCTGGCTCCAGCAGGAGGGAATAAGGGGGAGGAGATCTCCCAGTGTGTTTAACAGGTGGTCACTGACAGGTGGTTTGTGTTGGGCTAGCTGTGCTATTAGCCAACATGGAAGGCTGAGTTTGCCTACATAGATCCATTCCTAGCCTGGCCTGGTTTGGTCTGGCCCAGTCTCGGTGCCCACAGTGGGCAAAACTCTCAACTTTTTCTTCTGGAGCGCTTAGGGAAAGAAACAGTTCTCTCCTTCCGTTTCCACAGTGACTTTCTTGTGTCATCATTGATGTTTTGAACATACATATATATTTGTTTGAGCACCATGTGTTTTAAGAATCGCCAAAATAAACTAACCAACTGATAGATACTGGCCTGGGTTTGCTTGAAGTGGAGAGGTCACTGTATCCCTCCACCAGGGCTAAATATAGACCCTGTCCTCGTCTGACCATTCCACTGATTTCCCCAGAGGGCAAACCATGTCACGCCCTTCTGTCTGGGACCCTCTTATCAATGTACAGACAAGCACGACACGGCTGAATACACAAGGTATAGAGTGCACACAGAAAGCTCTTTAGACTGGTGTCACATATAAAACACATACACACACACACACACACAAATGTCACAGGTTACATAGTTGATATGTAATCAAGTGAACTACATAAGACACACACTTGATGTCATAGGTTACAGAAGTTAATACTATTTCTGTCTGGTGATGTGAGCATGGCTAGGCAAAAAAAAACAACCAAAAAAACCCTGATGTCTAACTCAACATTGAATGCATAGACAGACACACTGAAACACACACAGGAACCCACCCACTCATACAAACACAAACATACTAATAACACTCCCAATGATCTCTAAGCTCCTTAGATTAAAAAATGGAACTCATATGCAACAGCCTCCAAAATCCAGCTCTTGTAATAGGCTGAAATGAACCAACATTTTGAGTGTGTGTGTTGGTACTGACAAGGAATAACAATCATTGAAGCTATAAAAATCTTCTCCTTGTTCCATCTTTACGAATGACGGTGGGTCTGGTTGGCACCACTATGGCACCGCTTAGACTGGTGGTTGTTTGGTTCAAACAGCGCTCTAACCAGAGCTGTCTATCTAGTAAAAGTTCCACTATAAAAATCACTGAGGTGCCAAATAGTTTCCAGTTCTTCCCTGATAGACGATCATCAATGTGTTAATGTTGCCTGGCAACACAGGCAATTCTAACAGCAGAGTTTTATCTAAAAGCAGAATCAGTTGAAGCTCAAGAAATTTCCACACGACTCAATTTCATTCTTCTTCTTCTCAAATTCTACTCAACTACTCAATAAAGACATGAGGCTTTAACCCTAGCCTAAGAGAGATTTTTTCTTTAACAGTGAACAGACATAAATTTACTTTGAAGATAGCTTTGATGTCTCTGTCTTCAGCTAGAGCTCTGCTCAAAGCCAGATGTGAACCCCCCATCATTTTCCAGTAGTGTTAATAGGCCGTCCCATGGGGCTTGAGCTGGGGGTGGGCTAGCTATCTAGCCGCTTCAGTGACTAAATCACAAACCTATAAAACACAGCATTAAAGTAATGTGTGCACACATGTGACTTGTACACACACCAAAATGATATACAAATTGACGCCTACTCTTACAAAATGACTGTTAGCATGAAATTAAATTACATCATGGGTTACTTAGGAGTCATCTTAAGGCGTACACTACACCGCCCTGTTGTCCTTATGTTTTTGAAGACAGAATTTGTATTTTTTAAATATTGACTAATGAATTTCTGGTCAGAATGGATATATAGCATTTTGGAAAGAAATCCTTCATATACCTAAAGGCACACAACTGGGGTTAGAGGATTATGGGTCTGATAAAAAAAAATTGTATTGTCTCCAAGATTTTTGCTTTTGGCTCTATGCTGCTGTCCATTCTGACCAAAACCTTAACCTAACTTAGCTAGTGTAAGACACATGGACTTCAAACACAAGATATTTATAGTATTTAGTTTTTGCTACACAATCACTGGAGTGGCTTTTGTAATTTGTATTGTTTTTTAAGTGGACCCTAGGTGGAAGAGCTGTCACTTCCATGCCAGTAAATGGGGATGTGAAGAAGCTTAAACTTGAATGGGAAATCCATTATGCAATGGCTGGCACGGCAGACTTTGGATCCAGCGATCCAACTTCAAATCTCTTGTCAGACTCATCCTTTTAGCAGGCAGCAGTATGAAGTAGGGAGCCTGCCTTTCAACCGGAAGACCCAGGTTCAAATTTTTTTAATCTGCTTATGGTTGAAATTAAGACTTTTCATTCCAAAATACAGTATATGCATTTGGAAAAAAAGAATACCTGATGTTTATTGCTCATTATGTTAAAAAAATCAACTCACTGAACTCCTCACGCCATCACGCAGAGTGAGGCCAGCCAAGGTGAGGAGGAACCTCACAATCTCATTCTTTTAGTCATTACCCAGAGCTTGTGACCATGGCTAAGAGTCGGAACGAAGATCAACCGATAAATCGAGAGCTTTTCTGTGGACTGTGCATTTGATTTAACTCGATCACCGGTGTGGCTATCTATCATACCGACAGGCATGTGACTTCTGGACACAAAATCTGGCTCCATGACAGGAAGTGGTAGTCCTTGCAAATCATGAATGACACCTGTTACACTTGGACTAGACCGTGTGAGTGTGTCTGCACCTGCGTACGCAGGTGTTTCCGTTGCCGAAAGGCCTTAATCTGGTCCAAAGACTTCTGTTCTTCTGCCAAAGAGCAGACAGCGTGAGTTGACCCTTGCCGGTGTGTGTGTGTATGTGTGTGTGTGTGTGTGTGTGTGTGTAGCAGACAAACAGCATGGTAGGGGTTAGGGAAGAGGGGTTGGCGCTGCTCCTGATAAACCATTTAGTACTCAGCGAAGCCCCTGAGCTGCTAACAGGCACAGATCAAACAAACATGGCTCTCTGTCTCCCCAATCCCTCCCTCTCTCTCTAGTTACCACCAGTGGTCTCTCTACCAGCCCCCTCCCCATCCAACTCAATCTCTCTGCCCCCCTCTCTCTCTCTCTGATTCCACTCAATTAAGCCATCTATCAGTCTCTCTCTGTACTTTTTTCCCTCTCCCCTTAACATCTTTCTTTTACCAATTCCTCAATCCCCTCATCAGTCTTCTCTCTGCTTTCTGTCTTTCTCTCCCTCCCTCCCTCCCTCTCTCTCTCTCCTCACCAGACTGTTGTAACGAGCCCATGGACGGTTGGGGCAGCCAGGTTAATGCCTCCAGCTAAAACACATTAGAGGCCAACAGCACACAAGCCAACTTACATTTAGCCTTCCATGCATGGACAGACCCTGAGATATGCTAATGCTAAGCTAACGTTAAGCTCATGCTAGGCTAGGCTAGTTAGCGTGGCTAATTGGGCTACTGTGTCACAGGGCTCCTGCGGTCTTAAGGAGCAGCGCGGAGCCGAGAATAGAGGGAGGTAATCTCTTCTAAGACCGCAGCATCCATCTGTGAGGGCCATCTGGACGCCACCTCACAACACACACACACGCGTGTACACACACACACACACTGTGGCCTGTGGCGACACTGGAAAATGGATGGACAAGACATCTCCACATGGCTCCAGCCCAGGGTTTTTTAGTCTATAGACTTTGAGCATCACTTGATACAGACGCACAGAGACAGACACACACACACACACACCTCTCTCCCTTATCAAAGGCTTACAGTTAAATTATAATTAAGAGTGTCCACTTGGATCAAATTGGATAATCCCTCTAACAATAGGCCACCATTCAAGCAAGTAGCTAATTAGCCAACTCTGTAACCTAAGCTCTTTGATAAGTGATTGGCAAATGATGGTTAAGTGTGTGTGTGTGTGTGTGTGTAAGGACTAGCCTCTCTTAGATCACTGGGCTGTGGAGACACACATGGTCCTGATCAATAATAAAACACACATATGGCTCCAATCAATAGGAAAACACACATCATTGCACGCGCGCGCACACACACGCACACACACACACACACACACACACACACACAGGACTCTACAGTAGTGAGACCCACACAGAACAGATGTTAACTGTCACACACTGTGTGAAAACTGTATGTGTGTGTTTATGTCCATCTCTCCCTCTCTCTCAATCATCACACACACACACACACACACAAATTCTCCCTCTGTCTCTCTCTCTCTCTCTGTCTGTACCCACCCCCACCTCTCACTCTCTCTGAATGACACACACACACACACACACACACAGGGCAGACAGATGTGGTGCTAGCCAGCACAGAGCCATGCTGGGTTGGCCTATTGAAATGTCTGTCAGGCCCCTCTGGGAGGCCATGCAGACCAGTGGTCACTGAATGAATGAACACACACACACACACACATACACACACACTCCCTTGGCCTCGCTCCCTCTCACACACGCTGTCTCTCATGGGACCGGGCCGAGGGGGACAGAAGGTTGACCTCAAGGCTCTTTGCTATTCAATTCATTTCAGCTTCATCAGCGTCAACAGGATTGGAAATATGAATTTCAAACGGCCCAACACTGTGGCAAAGTCAACTGCTTCATAAAAAGAAGAAAACAAGAAGGAAAAACACAAATTAGGCTTAAGCTTAAAATGCCACAATTAAGACTATAGGCTGATTAGGCCAGTCACACAAATAATGGATTAAAAGTTAGACATTTCTTTCAATAGAGTAGGGTTTTGCCCAATGTGAAATATCCAGAAGTGACATGCAGCATATTGTTTTTCCTTGCATAAAGACTGAATGAATTCCGATTGTCATTTTAATTGTGTAGGGCTTCTGAATGGGCGCTTTGCATGTTACTAAAGGCTGCTGTGTGGTCTTCCATCACCCCACTTGTATCCCATTTTAGATCTTCCATCGAACCCCCCACCCATTTGTTGACACTTTCAGATTAGAATATCAAGGCTGATGGAAATTGCTTCCAGTACAGCATGATGGAAAGGACTGGAAAAGCTCTGCTACATACATGGACTAATAATGTGTAACACATGATGGGCACAAAACTGAACAGACATCTCATTGTAGCAGAAAACAGCAAAAGGCGCAAGATGAGCCAGCGATGTAAACAGTATCAACTAATAAATACAGACACAGAATGCAGAAGATGTGCGAGACATCATGGAGTGCAATAATTTGAGGCAGTACTTTAATACCGTGAGCCCTCTAAAAGCCAGGAGGGGTTTTAGTGGAGATCTTGAGTCGCTGATGAGGATTGCTCCATGCCTGTGAATCATTCCTCTGACTCGACTACGACAGGAGGTTTGTAAACGTTTTTTTTTTTTAAGCCCGGAACTCAAATGAAAAATTAAGTCCCGCCCTGGGACTCAGGCTTACGAGAACATATTATTACTCTCGCCATGTGGGGACCCACCAGACATAAGCTCACGATCCATTTTTGGTGCCGACACGCAGCTTGATGAGCGCCGTTCCAGAGGGGCGTTAAGTCGTTTAAGGGCTGAACTAATAGACTGTCTTTCAATGTTTTTTCCAAAGTCTGGATCAGGACCCGAAGGTGTGTCACAAGGAGAATTAGAATGGGCCCTCAAATTATCCTGGGAGAAACTGGCATCCATGGCCGCCGAAAATGTGGGTCCTAAGAGAGAACGCGCTTGGAAACCATTGCTGTGCTGTATAGCCACAACTAGGCCATTTATATTTCCTAAAAAGTGCCCCGGCGGTGTGTGTTTGGTGTGACTGAAAGTGATCCATGAAAACGGGTCGGCTGGTTTTCTCTTTAATGGACCTTACAGCCTTCAAATTATAGGGTTAATGCATTGTCCTTTCACTTAGTCATAGGGATTGGAAACATACACCCATCACGTACACACCATCACTGAGAAACACACACACGCAAATTCTCTCTCTCTTTCTCTCTCTCTCTCTCTCTCTCTCTCTCTCTCACACACACACACACACTGATCAGAAGAGAACAGCCAGCAGGACACACCCTCCTCAGGGGACCTGCATGGCCGTCTCCACCCTCCACAAACCAAGCGTGCCAATCTCCCACGAGTGTGTGTGTGTGTGTGTGTGAGTGAGAGAGTGGGGGGTTGGTGTGTGTGTGTGTGTGTGTGTGTGTGTGCTGGGGGAGGTAACAGCACCACACCCCCACCCACACCCCTCCCATACCCCGTCATTACCGTCCCAAAGCGTCCACGAGGGGCCTTAAAGAGAAACAGCACTGTCCCCTCCTCCCTCCCTCCGTCCCTTCATCCCTCCATCCACTCCTCCGTCTCTGCTGCCGCCACCAACCCCCACCCACACCCCCAGATAACACCATGCAATTAGTGGCTCCCCATCTCTCTCTCTCTCTGGCTCTTTCACTCCCTCTCTTTACTTGTACATATCTCTTTATATCTCTGTCTCCCTCTCTCAATCTCTTTCTTCCCGTCTGACTTTCCACTTGTATATGAGAGATCAATGCAACTACAGGCACACCCAAAACCTTATCCCACCAGCCACCCCCCCTTTCCTCTCTCACTCTCTAGCTTCACCGTTCCCTTTCTCTGACCCTCCCTCTCTCTCTCTCTATCCACCTCTCATGTCTCTCACTCCTTCCCTCAAATACAAAATTGCTGTTACGAGCCCACGGCAACGGCGACGCTGTCATTATGTTAACGGGCCGGTGTGACCACTTCCCATCTGGCGGAGTCCACTTCCTGTGTGTCAGGGGGGGAGAGAGTGGTTCCCACCGCGCCGGCGCCAGCTATCCCATGAGCCCCCGAGGGCAACTTTTATTGGGTGAAACTATCTTTCGGTATCTGTGTCGGAGAGGAAAGTGGCTGCGAAGGCCTCAGCCTGTCAACGGTCTGCTTTTAGGTGGTTCATTTGTTTTTCATTCATTAAATTGAGTGAGACTGACTGTGGTGTGTGTAATTGGGAACAGCCTTTGGTATCCTAAGACGGAGACTTTGAATGAAAAAGGGGCACGAACTGCTAACAGGACGACTAACGCAGAAATAAGTTGGATAAAACATTTTTTAAACATGGAAATCCTTGTTCACGCACACACACACACAAACCCAACCTCACCTGTGAATGTAATGTAGCTGATAGAGAGTCAAATAATAGCACACATGCTGGCACACACAGGAATACACACTATAAGTTAGTCATTGCTAACTTTTTTACTCACAGAAACACGCTCCAGTGCCACGTTTTTCAAAACTAGGTATACAATTTCTAATAATGATGATTATAATCATTTATATAGATAATTTAGCAATTTTCCTCTGCTCAATCATTAAATTTCCAGCCATGACCTACAGTATACCTGGAAACAGGAAGGATATTTAATAATACAGTGAGCATTAATAATTTATATAAAAATGTATACCAACTTTTGAAACGAGCTGTATTTCCATTTATATTCATTTAGCTGCGGTGGCTTCCCACAGCTGGAAAATTGCCCACACAGCAAGAAAGATGTAAATACACTGAACATTCATCATCCGGCCGTATTGCTCAGCCTGCTCCCCGCCATAAAAACGATTCCAGTGGCAATGACAGCACAACTAATAAATAATGAAGTACACACACACACACACACTCCTTTTATGCCCTCCAAACGCACACACACAAGCACACACACTCTGCCTACTCCTCACCTGTGGACGTAGTGCAGCTGGTGAACCGAGTCGATGGCCAGCACCATCTCAGCCAGGTAGAACCTGGCCATCTCCTCCGGCAGCCGGTCCTCAAACTTACTGAGCAGAGTCAGCAGGTCACCGCCCACATAGTAGTCCATGACCAGGTACTAGAGAGACAGAGAGGCCGACAGAGAGAGAAAATGTTAGAAAAAAAAAAATGGTACTGCAGTACAAGGTCCACAGGGAAACTGAGAGAAAGAGAAATCATTAGTGAACATTATGAGAGTAACAGATAAAAAGGGGGCGTGATATAAGAATGGGTTTTAATGTCAGTTTTATGCCATCCTATCAACTTTAATGTCCTCAGATAGGCAATTTCGGGTAAAACATTACACATTACATAAAAGAAAGATGAGGGGGGAGGACCAAGAGAGACTGGTATGTTCAGATTACGAGCGACAATGCTACAAAACGGACAAGCGTACTTTAATGTTATTTTTTATTGTATGTGGAATAACAACAACAAGCGTTTCATGGAACTTGTACTTGCAGAACCTTCAGGAAAAGGGGGATGGAAAATAATGGCAATTTTCTCATTATTGTAAATGGTTGAAGCTTCATCGCGTCATTGGAGTGTGAAAAAAGTTGATGTCAGCTCAACTTTGTTGCCTGGCACACCCATCACACAGCGCTATGTGTAATACATGCGTGTAGCTCCATGCTGCCAACTCCCATTGAAAATGACTTACTTCTGTAGCTTTAATGCTTGTAATCTGAATGTACTGTTAGACTTTAAAAAGAAAATGCTGCATTGAGGCAATTTGCACTGCCACATAATACATGATCAATAGAAACGCAGAGAGAGAAAGTGAGAGTTGATGGCTTCAAAATAAAAAAACTGAACTGGATCCACAGTACAAAGAAAAAGCCCAATTACAATAGGAAACATGTCTCTGAGGGAAAAATATCATATTCACCTAGAGGTATCCTCACAACGGCAATTTATAATACAGAGCAGAACCAATTAAAAAGCAACACATTTTAGAAACAAGACTAGTATACTGTGAAACAACGAGACGTCAGATTTCACAAATACATCAAAAATCATGTATTTGCAGACGGTGCTCATACTTTGACTGCGCAAAATATCAGCCCTCCTTTCCCCCCCACCTTCCTCCTCCTCCATTTCTCCTCTCCCTTTTTTCTCACAGTATAATTGCTGCGGAGGGCATTCAGGCAGCGAGGGCCTAAATGGTTCTTCTTAACTTTTGAGGTTTTTCCTAAAAATAGACGGCTGGACGGGCCGTGGGGTGTATTTTTAAAGCCCCGGGGAGTGTCCAGGGTAAAGCATTTGTTGTGAGAATGTGGGAAATGGAATGACAAGCACCCATGGCATTTGAACTCGGGGTCAGGGAGAGAGGACAGACTGTCAAGTCAGTTAGAGACTGATGGCCACAGCAGCCAATCAAAGTGAGGTAGAGTGTGGCTCCCAACCAATCAGTTAGCTCCAAAGTCATTCCCTTTGGTCATTTACGTAAATGTTTTTTGGGCCTTGTTAACTTCTATTGCTCAATTTACTACTATTCTAAGACTTATTGTACTTTGCAGTAAGGAATGAATGTGCCGTCCAGCCTCTGGCAAGCAACCAGCCATCATCTGGAGGTGGTATTGTATTCTAAAAACTGAGCTGGCTGGTGAAATGGTAAAAGTGGCAGGTGGAGCTGCTTAGTAACAAACAGCAGAAGACCCTGGCTTACTGTGCAGCTCCCAGGTGTGAATGTGTGGGACTGTATGAATGTGAAGCAGGGCGGTGCTGAAAAGGAGTATGTCTGCTCAGTCAACTTTCCCTGGATAAATAAAGGTTTAAAGAAGTGGCTGGTGAATTTTCAAACATACCAGCCACTAGGATTGGTGGACAAAACACCTTCCCACACACAGACACACACAGACACACACACACGCCTCTTACCAGGTTGTTGTCATCCTGGAAGGCGTAGTGCAGGGTGGTGATCCACTGACTGTCCCCATTTACCAACACGTCCCGCTCCTCTCGAAAGCACGCCGTCTAAAGAGGGAGGAAACAAACTTCACAGTTACCAACATTTACAACATGTCACGCATGCTGGCAACAATATGTCTAAACAAAAACATAAGACAGTTTGGACATTGCAGTTTTAAGTGGTATACATGTTCACTCTACAATTCACAGATGATTTTGGCCATGTAACTTCATAAGAAAATCCTGAAAAAAGTCTTGGTAATGTTACCGTTTTGAAAAAGTATTCTGGCACAACTTCACCCACTAACAAAGTGCATGGAATGGGCAGGTAACACTGGAAAATAATTAATTCCAGCAACACTTGCAGTGCTGAGAACAAACATGTATTAGTAAAACCAACTTGTTTTGGCTTGTGGTCTTTCGGCTTGTGGCCAACGCATTTCGGCTCATGGGAGAAGCATTCACAAAGCTTCCTAAGTAAGTTATTTTTATGCTGTGCAGAATCCTTGGCCTCCAAGTCAAATTTAATGCGAGTTGCATGCATTTCATTCTATCTCAAATTGAGCAGATTTTAAGTGATAGAAAATAAATCATGTTGAAAAAGCTGAATCCTGTGCAATTGCAGCTGATGTTGCAATCACAATATTCAGCCAAAAAACACACTGGCAACATGATTTTCTTGTCAATATCATGTAACCCTAGAGCCCACATTCTGTGATGCATATACTTGTGTGATACTCTATTGGTAACCAAAGGAGAACTTCCCCCTCCACAGGGAGGTCAGAGGTCAGGGTCAGCTATAGAGCAGCACCCCTGGAGCTGATAGCGATTCATTCTTACTCAAGGACACTTCAGTAGGGCGGATCCCTGCTGTCACTGAGGTTTAAACCCATGCCCTCCAGTCTCCCTACTATAAAGCTAATTTCAGAACCTCTTGGATACTCAATTTAAAAAAAAAAAAAAAAATCAGCACATCCAAAAATGATATCCTCTAATCTTGCATTGACAAAGAGGGAAGCTCCACTGAATGTCAATATAAAAAACATCCTCAAAGCCTTGATGTTCTCCTCTCTACAGTGATGGGTACACCATCTACAGTCCATTTGTTATCCTACATCATTTCCCATGTCCAGGCTCTTGCACACACACAGCAGGGGCCAGTTTTGCCCCGTGAGGTATGAGGCATGAAGATGGAAGACCCGGGGGACCAATGGGAATGTCTGAATGACTGTCAGGAAGAGGTCAATGAGAAAAACATGCGTCAGCAGCACATGCGGCTCCACCAGTGACATCTGCTGCAAATTGCATGTCGACCAATTGCCGATTTGAGGGGGAATTAACAAGGGTTTGCGTGTCCCTTAACAGCGAAGGAAAAAAATGGAATCACCAATCATTATTAGCTACCAATGTTTTTATAGAAATGTGGAAGAAAAACAACCATGTACCCTCTTGCTGTAACTCTTTGTTAGATTTCAACAAATTGTCCACAGAAGGCACTTTTTCACTGAAAAGATTAGTATTATTATTATTTGTAGTAGCAGTAGTAGTAGTATCAGTTGTAGTAGTAATAGTAGTACTAGTAGTAGTATCTTAACATCTTTCTATGTGTGGAAAATGGCATTTTGCCTTTTATCTTTGGAGGAATTCCCCAATAGATCTGCCCCGTTTTTAGGCTGGTGGCACTGGCCCAATACCTGACACCAGTACCAGTACTGGTGCACCCCTGGTAAAGGCTGAGTAAACCTGCTCACCTCGGCTCGCTTCAACATCTCCCACTTGTTGAGAATCTTCATAGCAAACACCTTGTCTGCGTTCTTCACCCTCACCACCGCAACCTGCAGACAAGGGAGAAAGAAGTGGAGAAAGTGTTAAAACACGGTTTTAAACATCTGTAACACAGCATAGCCAATAAAAATACAAGGAGCATGTTTAAAAACACAGCACATTATAAAACAGATTGCATATTTCTAATCTTATCCCTGAGACAATGAGAGGGAGTGTAAAAGCTAGCACTGCACAATTAATCATTTATAATCATACATTACAATTCTACAAGTAATAATCACAATCATTCAGAATGACCAGTGTAGCTGGAAATAGTCAAGGTGTTGATATAAGATTGCAAAAGCGCAGTAAAAGAATTAGGCTACCTAAAAAAAAACTTGCAAAATAACCAGGATTATAATTTTAGCCATAATTAGCCCTAGTTAAAAACCTTCAATGTTTTAAGAAGTTGTGGTATTGTGGCAGTGAATTAATGAACAAGAGAAATATCATCCCAGCTTGTAAAAACCATCCCATTATCTGTCCATCCATTATCCATGTTTCCTTTGAAGCCAATCAATGATCTGAATACGTCCCATGTGAACGGATGGGGAAAGAGGAGCACAGAAGGCTGGGGAAGAGGAAACAGGGAGGAGGAGTAGAATGAAAGGATGAATGGGGAAGAAATCAGGAATGAAGGGAAATCTTAAGGGTGAGAGTAATTGGGAATGTAGAAGGAGAGAAAGAGAGGCAGAGCCAAAGAGGAAGAGGAGGAAAAGACAAGTAGAGAAAGAGAGACAGAGCCAAAGAGGAAGAGGAGAAAAAGACAGTTGGAGGAAAGGCGCAGGAAGGAAGAGGAGTGGAAGAAGAAATAAAGAGTTGGAAGAGGAAGGAAAGAACGGATGAGTTTGGTGGGCAGAGAGAGATGCAAGGAAGGAAGGGAAGGAGGAGAAAAGAGAAAGGAGAAGAATGGGAGTTAGAGGAGGGAGGGAAGGCAGTGAGGTAGAAGTGAGGTAGAAGAGGGAAGAAGGACAGGGAGGGATAGTAAAGTAAGACCAAGGAGGAGAGGAAGGGGAAACCGGGGACAGGAAGTGACCCTGGACACTGAGGTGTTGACCTCGGAGGCCGATAGACGCACACCACCTGGATCCTCTTACACCCACTCTCACTCTCTCTCTCTCTCTCTCTCTCTCTCTCTGTCTCACACACACACACACACACACCCAGTGACAGACAGAGCTGGGACACTTAAATTTGATTCATGCTTCCTAGCAAAGTCTGAAAGAGGTCTGAAAAAAAACAAAAAAAACCCACCACAGTTCTAATAACTATTTCTAATAACTTGAAAATGGGCACAAATCAACAGTGAATGGACAGGTTTGTACAGATGTGAACAGTAGGTGAGAGGTGGCCAGTCACTGAAAACTTGTTGTGTTCACTGGGAAGAATGCGAAAAAGTTTATGCGCAGTAGCACTAAGAAAGCAACTTATCAAACAGCCCCAAAAAAACTCTGCTACAATTGTTTTAGCTCCCAGATGGACCACTTCTTGATTTTGGAGTATTAATTGGCCCTTACTGGTAGACTATACAAACACACCCACTCTTAACGCAGATATGCACAGTCACAAACACACACTTGTGCCTTCAGAATAACCACTGCCATCTTTCCCTGCGCTGGTAATTGCCGAGCATTACCATGACAAACTTCCTCAACTCTGGCTTCAGTTTTAGCCAAAAAAGGAGCTGCCCAAGTTGCACTGTGGTAAACCGTTGCAAACTGTGGCGGCCTAAGCACATGTTCATGCAAACTTAAGTCATGGCTGCACTGTTTTTAGCCTGATTCTTTTTTCTTTGGCTAGAATTGATCCCTGACGGAGAAATTCATGTTTTACTTCACGTCAAAGCTTAGGGTCAGTAACAGAAGAGCGCCTCTGAAGCAGGTAGAGATTCAGCGTCTTGCTCAAGGACACTGTAGCAGGGCGGATGCTGGTTGTCACTGGTGAATTGACCGTGGGCTGTCATGTTGAAGGACAGTTTCCTTAATCCCTATGCCACCCTGCTGCCCTCTGGGAGTCTACTGATGTGCCTGTGACTGCACCTAGCTCTGACAATAGAGCAAGTAGCAAGTCGGAAAAGTTGTTGGAAGTAACTGGAAAGGAAGAAGAGAGAGAAAGGGAAAGATAGTTGCCTTGCTAGTTGGCAGGATATATATGCCAAGAGCTGTAGGCTTCTGTACTAGGCCAATTTTCAGCGGAAAAAATGTCATGAGAACCACAGTTACAGTTCAGGGTAAATTGGAATAAAAGCTTTTTAGTTATTGCTTCATACTGCTCCCTGCTATCAGAGGAATTGATGAGCAAGAATGACTCAAGCTACAACCCACTGTGTCTTGGACCGAAAGTTTACAGAAAACGGGTTTTTAGATGCGACTTTAGCTTGTATTTCTCCATCACAGCGAGAAGACGAGACAGAAAGAAAGAGGAGAGAGACAAAGATAGAGAGATACTGTAGATGGAAATGGGTTTCTTCTCTCCTGGCTTCGTTCTCTGGCATGGGGAAAACTCAAAACCACCAATCTGTTTCTCACAATTTCTCTCTCACAGATGATTAACACACGCAGGCAATTACAGATGTTTAGCATAGACACATACGCACATACACACACTTGATTGCACAAAGAAATATGCATAAACACGGATAAAAATGCACACAGAAATACGTAAAAAACAGATATAAAACACACAAGAATGCAGACATTTGTAAGTAGACACACACACACAGACGAGCAGTGAAACAAACACAGGCGCCCATGCTACAGAGGAGTCTGCAGTCTATTAAATGAGTTGGGGAATGCTGCTAATGCAATACAATGATAACATTCCTGCACTGTTTGGATTTCCCCTAGTGATCCCTCACCAGAGGAGAGGAGGAACGGAGGAGGAGGAGAGGAGGACAGGGAGGAGCACACTGTTCTTGGCAGAGGCTTGGTGTTTTTGTCCTTTTCTCCATCTCTCCTTTCTTCTCTCTACTCTTCCTTTCCTCCTCTTATTCTCTCTCTCTAGCCTGGTGTCTACTAAACAGCGCTAGCCACGGTTTACTTATTTTGCTATTCAAGACAGTCTATTTTTGCCAGACAAACTATTTTTTGTTGATGCTTTTCATCACATTGGGGATGATTTGTGAGCTGGGAGTTTCAAATGTGTCTTCAAATTTGGTTTTATCATTTGGGAGCATTCCATGAAACACACTTTTTTTGTTACTCGGCCACAGTGGTTAATCTAATTTCTGAAGTAGCTTTCTGAATAGCAAAGGCAGAGTGAAAACACACTATCTATCTGCCAGTGGCTAGCAGAATTGACACTTACCAGCCAAGGCCATATTTACAAGCATTTGGCTGGTGGCTAGTGTTTTGAATAAGTGGTGTTTTACGAACCTATGTTGGCATTTTTAGCTGCACCCAGCCAACAATACCATAATGTATAACACCATCTGATGGCCCCTGAATCCAAAGCAATTTACCAGTTACCATGAGTGCATAAATTTTTTGCAAGTGTAGCCCCAGTGGGAATTTAAGCAGGCCAGTGCACACTGCTCCGCTCACCAGGAGAGCTCCACAACGTCACGCACCCGCACCATTTCTCTCCCTGCTGCTGACAATGGGAGGATGAAATCAAAACATCCTGCTCTCAAGCTCTCTCTCCTCCCTTTGATTCTCTCAAGTTTTTCTTCTTCTGTGTTCCTGTGTCTGTCTAGGTCTGTTTCTATCTCAGTCTGTCTTTCTTGCTGTCTCTGGCCGTCTGTCTCTCTGTTCATCTCTCTGTCTGTCTGTTTCTATGTTTATCTGTGTTTTTCTGTTCATCTGTGTCTCCCTGTCTCAGTTCCATGCTCAGTTGTTATCAAAATCTTACATAAATTACTACATACAATCTCAGCCCTTTCAAATGTTTATGAGACCATCCCAAAATAAAACCTTTTCTGTGTTTGGTTGGTCTGACATTTGGTCGGCTGGCCGCCATCACTGTCATCCGACTGTAAAATAGTAAGACTTCATAACTTTGTGATGCCAACAGCCATAAAGAAAAGCTGGCAGCTGGTTAGCTGCACCTCATAAATGCCTAAATCTATTGTACTATTATGGTAGCATCCAAATTACGACACGCTGCACCCAGTACATTTCGTACATCAGGTGAATAAAAATTGGAGCCGTGTGATAATCATGATGCCTCTCAAGCTAACCTAATTTTTTGGTTATATATGAAACCCATAATAGCACAGCTGGCTTGCTGGAAGGACACTGGAATGTTACCACAAGGTAGCACTATTGTGGGTCACACCACACGGCTGCACACACTAACCCAAAACACACACACACACACACACACACACACACACACACACACACACACACACACACACACACACACACACACACACAGAGAGACACATGACTCAGACACACAGGCACATACCAAAGGTCCCTGCAGTGGCTGAAGTCAGAACATTAGTATTTAGTGCTGGTACTTCAGCTACGTGCTGGCAGGCAACTCTGTCTCGCTCTCCATCTGTCAGTCTGTCTCTTTCTCTGTCTCTCTCTCTTTCTGTTTTTCTCTCTCTCACTCACTATCTGTCCTTTCTTTTTCTTGCAGTACACAGCTCTGAAAACAGACTAGAGGGTGGATAACCTAATGTAGGCATATGCTGTAGTATATGCCTCTATGCCTCTGATTTTTACTAAGATGATCCAGAAATAACTGCATGACATAGGGGTATGCAAAACCTTGTCCCCAGCAGACACCTCTGGTACATGCTAGAGGGCACTGCATTGTGGCTCATCCAGTCCGCATGAAATAAAACCTCAGAAGAAACTTAGATGAAGCCAGGGGGGGCCTGGAATATTGGGCAAGGTTCCAGGACCTCCAGTATGTTTGTGTGTGTGTGTGTGTGTGTGTGTGTGTGTGTGTGTGTGTGTGTGTGTGTGTGTGGTCTCCTGCCACATCACATAACGCAATACACACCTACAGTATATGTCCCATAGCCTCCATGTCCAGCAGAAACCTTATAGCTTCAAAGAGTGAACTTTTCACGAATGGAGATAGATTCAAAAATTTACCAGCCCATATTTTAGCAGCCACATTGATGTTTTGGAAGATGAACCAACTTCCAAAAGACGGTTGGTTACCTGCCAAAGTGATAACTAGAGTAGACAAATCTACCAACCTAGTGTTTACCAGCATCTGGCTGGTGGGGATTGTTCATTTCCCCATTCTGTTTACAATGCATTTTGAAAATAAAAAAATAAATAAAAAGATGAAAATGGTCAAATTGGAGAAACAAGATTTTTACAGGACGCTGACATTATGTAAGAGTCTTGGCTAAGCACTGCACTACCTGTCCCACCAACATTCCCCAGCTTTGACATCACTCCCTGAAACCCAGTGACAACTGTATTTCAGCCTCCCCACAGGCACACGCTAAGAAAAACACAGGTGATGGTTTCAGTGGCACTTTAATTCATTTGATTTTCGCGGGTTAAGTGTGAAAGAGGGGCTAAGAAGTTTTGCTCAAGCTGCAAGTAGAGTCATGCTCATGTAGCAGTGCGCACCACTACTGGAATGCAGCACAAGCTAATTTCACTATCAAACGCACCAAACTGGCTTTTATAGCTTAAATAAGTTAGTTTTGAGTACAGAAGAGAATAGCCTTTTCCTGGCAGGTATTGTCCAATGATCATATTGCAAAATCTCTACCTCAAGGAAGGAGGCTCCAGATATTAAAACACGAGTAGCTAAAAATATGAGTAGCTAAAAACCATACATTGCAGAATATGCATCTATTACAAAATGCTCCAAACTAGCCTATGACACCTGTTTCTTGAGCAAAAAGAGAAGAAGGGGAGGAACTGCAGGTTCCTCACATTTACCCTGGTGTATTGTTGCAAGTATTGTTCTGGCACTGTAATGCAAGTTGTCTATTGAAAGTATAAAAACCAGGAAGTATATTACCTCTCCAAAGGCTCCTCGTCCAATCACTTTAAGGATCTCAAAGTCCTCCTTGTGCAGGCGCATCTGCTTCACCTTGGCAGTGAAGGGTTTGGCTGCAGAGAGAAAGAAGACAGAGTTAGGGTAAATCCGAATCCACTAATAGGGACATATAGCGCTATGCAAAGAGGATAGAAATTTTCAAACTGCTATAACTTTTAGGCCACCAAAGTCAGGTTATATGAAGCACTGAGTTTTCTGGTCAGTCCCTGGATAATTTTTTCATGAAATAAACATGCAGGGTGGAGGGTGTAAGGAGGATCGACTGATTGGATCACAGACTAAGAGATGGATTGCACAGGGAAATAGCAAGGGAGCTACAACACAACAGTGATGCTTCAATTCACATATTAATCTGCTTTAATCTGCTTCTATTTTTCTAACTTTATTTTATGTAGGCTAATCAAAAACATTGTCTCATCCTTTTTCTATTATCAGAGCATCCTTTTCCATTTTCTTATTATCAACCAAAATTCAAAATCAACCAAAACGTATCAATGGACTTTGTATAAAGACCAGCAAAAACTGTTGTTAATGAATGGCTAGGGGAAAAGGTTAAGGACAGAGACTGTAATTGCAACAGTGATTGTTAGACATTTTCTGTGTGCCCGGGATCCAAAATGAGTAAATTTATTCTTTCCCTGTGACCAAGACTTGCAGACACAAATTGTGCTTGTGTCATGTGGTAATCCACCTGGGACAAGCCATTTTCCCGATAGTTCATAAAAGGCTGCCATGCTGTTCAAAACGGGCTTTATCAAAGTGTGAGTGACCACCTGGATCTTTATAGCACGCTACACCGGACACAGAGAGGCCGAATGATAAAGCCACCTATTGTTATCCCTGTGGTTATGGTTCCTGGTGGAAAAAGGACTTGGGAGGGATCTGCAAGGGTCGGCAGCGTTCTCTCACAAAGCTACAGAGATTCCATCTATGGCCGACAAAGTCAGCATTTCCCTCATTTGTGGGGAGCTATTCAACCACTTCCTGGTTTACATGATCCCAGCATGCCTAGGATAACCTGGATTGGCTCAAGTTCACCTAGGTCAGCCTATTGGTTACACTGATATGCTGACTTTCCGATAATATGGACAGAAACATGTAGAAATATGGAATTCATGCCAAATTCACTTGTAATTTTAAAAAGGTTTTGCTGACTCACAACACCCAAGCAGGGCTTTAGCAGGATTAGCCTTGTTTAGTATTAATTGCATACAGACAAGCAAGCATACACATACAAATAAATACACATGCTTACATATGTGCGTTTTCCATAGCCACTTTGCTTAACAAAGAAGCAATCTCCCTCTACTTTACAAACATCTGTTTTCTTCTTGGCTGCTGCATAATGTGTGTGTGTGTGGGAACTGACCACCAGCCAATAGCTGGCACTCTGGGCCCTTCTGCAATCCCTCATCGGCCAATCATCATGCTAAAACCGTCTGGTTGCCATGACTTCACAGAACCTTCACTGTTCAGGAAAAGGACATTCTCCCACTGTGAAAAAGGGAAATGCCTGCCGAAATAAAACAAACAGGCCACTGAGAGCTCAACAACCTCTCTCTCTCTCTCTCTCCCAGTCTCCCTCGCCCGCCCTCCCACCGCCGCTGACAGCTGGCCTGGCCATGCCACGGCCGGGGGGCACAGGGAATACAGGGGCGAGCGCAGTGCGCCATGCTCTGGCACACGACTATAGGCTATACATACACACACGGCTCAGCCATCCCACTGCGTAGGATGGAGGCTACACCTGACGTGGGAAAAGCACGCTTAGTGACTTTATTTTACTTCCTGTAATCACAAGAGAGTGAGAAGACCAGAAGCTTAAAATTTACTTTAAGTGGCAGAACCTACCATGCTAGATTTAAGTAGGCAGGCCAGCAGCAGGTAATTGGCCAGGACAACACCACAAGTCTGCAACACCTACTTGTGTTTTATGAACATGGCTGTGACAACGACTGAATCGGTCTTTCTAAAAATGCATGCTTGTGCGTTCTTGTGTCCCCCGTGACACATTTGATGCAATATCCAACGGCCTAAGTACGATTCCAAAATAAAATAAGACCAAGGACAGAGGACGGATAAAGGTCCAGAAGTTTACTTGCCAACCGTGGACGCATCCGATGGTGACTTGGCTGACGAGAATGGATGGGAAGCCCCAAGATAATACAGAGACGACTGAAACAACTGGCAAAATGAACACCTGTCCGACTTAACTGACTGCATAACGTCAAGCACACAGCCCATCTCAAACTGTGAGATGGGCTGACAAATTATTAAATCTACTTAAAATATGAAATGGTGTTTTTGCCCATTTTCACTATTTAAACACTGAAGCTGTGTGGGGAGGAGAGAGGAGAAATTTTCTTCAGTCAGGAGAAAAAAACAACTTCATCTGTATGCAAGGTTGATGTCATGCACACCTTGTTTATCGTTGGAAAGTTTCATCTCTGCTAGTGTATCTTCACTGACTCGCAATGTGTCTTCACTGAATATTGAAGTCTGAGACGCCATTTATGACGGTGATTATTATAATACACAAGGGATGTATCGGTGTTCTTCAAAAACAAGTCCATATAATTGTCAGCTACATGTGCGTAGGTTCCAATTAAATGCTAAATATATCAAAAAGAGAGGAACACACAGTTTACACTGAGGTTTATAATGCAAAAGTAAAAATTGCTGCTGACAACAAACTGATTTTGGTGTAAACAATTTTTTTTTGTTCTTGCAAGAAAATCAGTTTTTCTGCCACTTCAGTGATCTCTACATTTAATCCCTCTGATTTTTGTGTCAAAAGCTTCGGTGTGGACATTCTTCTTTTTCTAACAGTGTACAGTGTCATTACCACATCACTAATAGCTGGAAAGTCTTAAACCTCTTATTATCCACATTTTCCTATGAGCGAGCATACATCTTTGGAATCTCTGTGCAATAACTTGGCATTGTAGAAGTGAATAAAGCCTTGCTATGTTAACTGCATTACAACATCTATACCTCTACAGATATATCCAGAGATTCTACAGGTTTAACTGAGGACAGCCATAACAATAAATGCTAGCTAGCCATTAGCCACTGAAGCTAACAAGGCACTACTCTCATCTCAAGAAGTTGGCTCCATGAATCCAGCACTCTGCACACAACCAGGCGATCTAATTACCCCCCTCCCTTGTCAACACAAAAGGCACTATCCTTCCTAATGGTTAACAATAACTGATACGATATAGACTAATCTAGATGTTAGCACCAAGACCTTGACCAATGCAGGAACTTCCCATTCGGCTGACATCCCAAAACGGTTCAATAGTCAATGACTTCAAAAGCAAAGACCAGTACTGTTGGGAAGACAACGGTACCAGATCTCAATAATTTACACCACAATGTTTCTTCACCTCGTCTTCTTCAGCTAAACTGATCTGACAAAGATAGGGTTGGTTATTGATATCTAGCTGTGAGCCAAACGATCTAGCCTTCACATCTAGCCTAATTCACTTCAGAACGATTGGACGAGAGAGCAGAAAGGGGCGGGAGGCTAGGCAGTGGGGGAATGGAGTCAGGCTAGCTGAGAGGGAGAACACTCTAGTCTACTGATTAGTAGCTGCACGCTGACTCAGGAGCTCGGCTAAACCAGCCACATGAGAAATGTCTTTCATCTCTGAGCCAGGAGCCCACAGGCCCTGTCCACAACAAAGTACACACACAAACATAGACACATACAAATATGTGTGCGCCCTCTCACACACACACAAAAAGAACCCGCTCCCTACATCTACATCTGACACATAATTGGTGGCTGTCTAGCTCTAGCCTTGGTAGAAACACCACAGCAGATTATATCAATTGCTTTTCGGGAGAGAAAAAATGTTGGCCGCCCCTCCAACAGCAGGTGGTTTATCGAAACACACAGCAGCTATTAACATGTTGCTTTGGCCTGTGATTTATACATGGAATTCAATTGTGTGTTTGCATGTGTGTGTGTGTGTGTTTTGGAAATAGTGGGCCAATATTTCAATATGCAGGGTCAACATATAAAACACCCTGAGTCAAGCAAGAACTGTCTACACTTGCTAAGCTCACCGACATTTACCTAGGGATCAATGTCTGTGCTCTTTTCCTACGGCTGAGTTGGATTCATAGTGACACTGCAGCCTTTTTTACAATGAAAAAAATACCACACAGTTTTGTCATATATCTTAACTCACTAGCAAAATATACAGTAGGCCTAAACATAGCAACGGTTGCTATGACGAGGTGTGGTAGGAGCCCTTGACAACGCTTTGAAAGGTGCATATCCAAGCATTGGCGTGACTGGGGCCCTTTGTTTTCAGAGGGTTTTGCAATGTGTAGGGCTGGTGAGCCAAGATTGGAACAAGATGACATGTCAGTCACTTTAAACATATTGAGTGCTTTGTGGGGTAGACATCCGCAGACATAAGCACGCATTGAGCAGGCACACTCACACGAAAAGACACACAGATACACATCCACACACACACGTAGGCTATACACACGCTGCCTGTGCAAAACACACACACATGTTCACTACGAGGCCCTAGGATGCAGTGAAACTGGAAAAACACGAGTGACGCCAGCTAATCCACACAGCCAGACTGGTTTGGCCCAAAATGCTGAGCGGTTATCAGGCCCATCTCGCTCCATACCAAGGAGAGAAGTCAGAGCCATTTTTGTGTGAAAGTTGGTAACTACAGGCAAGTGTGTTCACTTAGCAGCCGGCCCACAAATGATATGCTCAATACTCACAACCAAGCCTCACACTGGGTGTTTTCCATGGTGTGTTTTGAGTGTGTGCATGTGTGTGTGCTGTCTGTGTGTCGGCTAAGAGTGTAAGAAGTATTATATGTGTGTTACATATGCACGGTTTGCGTGTGTGTCTTTGTGTTCCTGTCTTGTGTGTGTGTGTGTGTGTGTGTGTGTGTGCGTGCGTGTGTCAGTGCCCATGCGTGTTGGCTATGTGTGAGTAATGCATCCCTAAGCGCCTACATTGCGCCAATGTATATTTACTTTTCCCTCGCTACTTGAAGAAAGTACAGCAGAGCGGGAATCGGGGAGGGAGAGTGCAAAGGGAAGGGAAAGAAATAAGTAAGATGAGGAGCTACACTGAGAATTTGAGTAAGAGAGATGATCAAGGTAGACAAAAAGGAAGAGAGAAAGAAGCTAAAGGAGGAAGGGAGACTGACAGAAATGAGAGGACAGAAAGAGACACAGGAAGAGAGAGAGAAGTTGATAGAAGTGAGACAGAATGACAGTCAGAGAAAGAGAGGACAAGAGTGGGACATAAAGAGCCAGAGAAAGACAGAGTTAGAAAAAGAGATAGAACAGAGACAGAACAAAGAATAAAGGACAAAATAAAGTTTAGGTCGTGAGAGAAAGTGAAACTGGGGTAGAGAGAGAGTGAGAGTGAGAGCGAGAAAACACATCTCAGCCCCAGTCAGCAGTGCTAGCTAGTTACAGTAAGTGTCCAACCCTTACATCCGTACAGCGCTCCAACCCCAGCCCCAATTCCAGAGTGGGACGGAGGGACATCTGGAAGCCATAACAGGGATTATTTACAACCACAGTGAGGTAACGACACAAAAATGCCGCTTGCAGGAGAGACAGGGAGGGAGATGGGGGGTGAGAAAGAGAGAGAAATGGGGGAGAGAGACAGAGAAAGAGCAAGCAGGGCTTCCCAGATCCTGACAAGAAGAGCAGGGAAGGCAGAGAGGGAGGGAGGGAAGAAGAAAGAGACCTGGGAATGGCCTTTCCTTCCCTCTGACCGTGGCGGGACCGCTGGAGGGGGCGGACTTATCACACCTCGTAAGCAGGCCAGGGAGTTTTCCTAGACTGTGTAAACCTTTGCCGAGGAAATACTCCATGTCATAAAAAAGGAGCAAACGATAGGCCTGACTGACTATGGCCTATGATTGTGCCAACGTTATAAAGAGCCAGCCATGAGTAAGGGCCGGATTTCTTTTTTTCCTAATTATGTCTCATGGTCAATGGATACTTCTGAGGGTTGGTGGGAGACTGTTGTTTGAATTCAGCTGGAAAAATCTGGGTGGGAAAAGTGAATCAGCTCCACTGGCAAGTAGCAGAAGACTGTGATTGTACTGGGCTGCTAACAGGTGTGAATGTGTGTAACTGTGTGACTATGAAGCAGAACATTGCTAAAAAAAAAAAAAGGGGTGTATGTGGTCATTCTTGGATAAATTCAGGTAAAACAAAAAAAAGCAATTGTCTCTGTCTCTAGGAATCTCATGATCACAAGTTTTCTTCTTTTGTTGCAAAATCAACCTATAAAGATTTTAACAGCTTGTAATTTCCCTGTGCGGTCATATGGTCATTGGCTTTTCTTAAGAAGAATACATCATAAAAAACACTCGGGGCTTTAATCACTTCACAGGAATTATTCTGCTAGACTGTCTGTTACATTACTTTCCAAATCAAAATGGCTACGTCAGTGACATTTCAGTGCCACTGTGTCAGCAGAAACCCCAGAGCCAACTCACGCTGGGCCCACCAGTTCCTGTAATAGGTTTCTCCTACAGCAATCTGTTTAGAGTTCTGCCACTGAAATTAGCCATGTCCCATCGTTCCCAAAGCTTCCTGACAGAAAGTCCAGTAAGCTGCTAAGCTTATACAGTTCCAGAAAGCTGTGGGCCAAAACTGCTTAGCAGTCAAATGAAGAATTATTTATTTATTTATTATTTTTAGAAAAGTGAAAAGTTAAAAACTGTTCCAGACCTCACACTGCTAATTTTATAGATACAAAGGCTTTGGTCTCAGAAATAAAAGCCGCCTCATTTCAAAAGTACTTCCTGGTTAAATAAAGGCCAGATAAATAGGACTAACTGAAGGCTGAATAAATAGCACGCCAAGGTCATCAAAGGAAAACTAAGGCTGTGTGATTGTAATAACCTAGTCCTTAAAAGGGAAAGTGACTCAGCGCCGGGGGCACTTCAAAAACACGGCCCTTTTAGCAATTCAATTGCAAGTAGCTTAAAAACATCCAGTAAATTACCCAAATTACAGATGGAAATTGAACCAGGCCCCTTCATGTCACAGCCAGAGGCTCTCCCAACAGATGTGTAGGCAGGCAGGATCGGTTCCAAAAAAAGACACATAGGCTATTCGGTCTACTGCTCTCTCACACAACACACACACAAACGCAAAGCTGTCTGATCCCCACAGGCAGTGCCAGGGGGCACCGACAGCGCCCCGACATGTATTTTGCCATATATGATATATGTCAACTACCAGAGAGATGGGGGTACGCTGTTAAATCATTGATAAGCGCCGGAAATCCGTGAAGGGCAGCCTGGGAATCACTTACATAGCACGTAAACATGCTTTGGAGCATTAAATTGCATTTAATGCTAGGGTGCACACCAGTGACACCAGAATTCCCAGAGCAAATGCTGTCTGTCTGCTGCTACCCCCTACCCCTCCCCACCCCCTCCACCCCACACCCAACCTCAAGTTCCCGTCAATCCCCATCTCCCTTCTTTTCCACCTCACCCTCCATCTCCTGATTTCTCTCTCATTCCATCTCTCCTCTTCTTCCCTTCCCTACTTTCCTCTCCGCCTATCTCTCTCCCTTCATTTCCATTCTTCCCTCCCCTCCTTTGTCCACCTCTATCCCTCACTCTCTCTCATTCTCTCCCGCCTTTCCCTCTCTCTCATCTTTCTCCCCCGTCACACTAATAAGAGGGCAGGAACGGTCGGAGAGTCTTTAAGCTGAACAATCTGTGCCCTACTGCAGTAAACACACAAACAGGATGTTCCCGAAATATTAAGAAACCACAAACACCAAAGGAAAGACAGGAGGGCAGGACTTGATGAAACAATAGATCAGATCTGGAGAGTGTCACAACTGAAAGCCTGCTGCAGTGAGCATACACCCAGGCCGACAACGTGAGAAACACTGCCTTAGAGAGGCAGGGCTACACCAGTCTCTGCTCTCTATACAGGAAGTGTTCCCACTACTTCAAAGAGATCTTCAGACCCGCATATCGACATGTTCAACCCACATGGCAAACAAGTTGATTTACACAAATCTGTCAACACAACCTTAGGATACCAACTGTAGATAAAGAGAGAATAACGGCGCCCGGCAGGCCATGTTACCTAGCCTTGGTTTCCTGACTATCTGCCATATTGATTAGTGGTGGAAGCGCCAACAATTGTAGAATATTGGAATATCCATCTAGTGCACTAAAATAATTTTGCTCCTCAAATCATCGAGACCAGTAATTGAAATGAATACTCCTGATTATAATATCTAGTAAAAATCATAATTTTAATGTATGATGTTTGCACTAACTCCAGGATGGCTTTCAGACTTTGGAAGGAGCTGCAGGCTCAGGAGGCGGCCACCAGAGAAACAGACACAGACAGCTGTGTGAATCTGCCGCTTTTACTGCCAGCAGAAACACTCGCTCCTCAATCCCAGGAACAAATGACTTTACAGCAGACTCTGAGAGCCTGCACAGGCCACAGCTCCCACATCAGCCTGAAAGGAAAAACACTAGCAGACTACAGGGTGGTTACAAGAACCAGAGCTGGGAATACAGGGCATGTGCAGTGGGAATGTTCAACAACCCAGACAATATTTTTCCAATACCGAGTTGGTAAAAATGCAGGGTTCTCTCCAACGAATGTAGTGGTGCTGCTCCACCCTCTCAGTCTGCAGCAGCACCTTGTGAAATTTGTGATCAGTCAATCTATAATCAATCACTTTAACAATAGTAAGATTTGGCATCATCAGTGGTGTGAAAATATCCTGACAGATGCTACTGCACAAGCTTCCTACTGCCATTTCTGGGCTCCTGTGAGGTCCCACAATGATAACATCCTCTCTCTGATTTTTTCCTCTAGATGTCTGCTAGCCTGTGGAAAGTGTGTGTGAGTGTGTGTGTGTGTGTGTCGGAGGGTGGGGGAGGGGGAGGGGGGCACAATGGGTACAGCGCAGCACTCACACTGCACCATTTAAGGGTTTGATTCCCACTGGGGCCACCCATACTATAAACGGATCCACTCACTTGGATGAAAGGGTCCACCAAACGGCATATTTTAAAAAGACCCTTGAAGCTAGAGTGAATTGGATAACACTAATAAGGCCATGAATAGATAAGGGCAATTCTGGTGGAGCTGGTGTAAATGGAAAGGGCAATTCTAACAGTTTCGGGCAAAGGAGATGGGGAGAGAAGAGAGGAGGGAAGAGGAGAGAGGTGGGGGAAGAAGAGAGAAAGAAAAAAGGGAAGAGGAGGAAAGAGGTGGGGAGAGAAGTCAAGACAGGGGAGGAGGAAAGAGGAGGAGAGAGGAGGGTGGGAATACAAGCAGGGAGGTGTGGAGAGAAGGGGGGGGAGAAGCAAGGAGAGAAGGAAAGAGGAGGAGAGAAAAGTGGTGAGGAGAAGTGAGAGGAGGGGAAATAAGAGAGCGGGGGAGGAGGGGAGATTCAGAAAACATTGAGATGACACTGACAATGAAACTACAGTGTCTGTTTACACGCACACATGGGTAAAAATATTCACACACACACACACACACACACACACACACACACACAGACACACACACACACACACCTCCCCCCGCTGCTGCCACTGGGGAAAACAAACAAAGAGTGCCATTTGCTTCACAGATGACCCAGGTCTTTTCTATTCAGCATTAAGATGTGTCCGGCTGCAGGCTCCCTGTGGCGATATGTGTCATGGTGGAGGTAACCCAAGCTTCCTTTCATTCTCTGGGAAAAAGCCCAGCTAGGTGTGCTCAGGCTGGGGCCGACAGGAAGGACCTGGAGCTAGGGGGACCATGGAGGGGACAATGACAGACAGAAAACAGGGGCAACATCACAGGTCCTTTCATGGTGGATGCTTGCATTTAGGGCTGCACAATTAATTATTGAAAATCATATATCACAATTTTATGTTTCCACGATTATTAATCATGTAATTCAGCGATATTTAAGTGTTTTTCATATTTTCAATTCCCCTGAAATTTCCCCAGTGTGGTGTATCAAGCACCTCCATTACGCGTGACCATTCATAACCTTTGAATGCGCAACGTCCACCCATGTGACCAAAAGGAAAGTTAAGATGGAAGCAGGCAGCTCTGGTGGGAAAGAGAGAGAGAAAACTTTGCGTACACCATCTTTGGAAAAACACAGTGATGGAATGGATTGGCCCAACGTTACAGGGGAAAATCCTTCTCTTGAGTCTGAACAGGAAAACGTTGTTTTAGCTCCTAAAATTGGATCATCATCTGTCATTAGGAGATAAATTGGTTTTAAGCTAGATGAAGACAAACAAGTACACATTCAGTGCAAGGCTTGCCTTAAGGCTGTAGCTGTGCCCTAAAGTATAGTAGTGTTTTATTTCAAGTTTATAAATAACACAATAAGAGTAAGACAGCAAAAAAACAAGACTTTGTAACTGCTGCTATTTTGAGAAATACTGCACTGAACAAAGTGCAGTATTTATGCTAGCTATTAAATATGCTAGGCGCTTTCTAATACAGTTGAAACTTCAGTGTGGTTCACATCAAGTTTCATTCCAAAATCAGATATCTGAAAAAAGTGATTATTTTCTTATATTAAATGGCTGACAGCAGAAAATGTGAACAAATAATATAACTTTTTGAGGGACATTAGGTAACCCAGGTCCTTAGTTGACAAAATTATAGTGTGTGTGTGTGTGTGTGTGTGTGTGTGTGTGTGTGTGTGTGTGCACGTGTACACACATAGTGGTCAGATCAGGGTAAAACAAAAAACAAAAACACTGGAAAAAGGCAGAAAAACAGGAAATGTCCATTAGAAATGTAGGGGAGTGTTGTGTCCTGAAATCCTGAAAAAGAGAAATTGAATTCCTCACTACAACACTGCTACAGGCTTCAGTTTTCCATTGCAGGTGGTGGCCTCTGCTGTTATGAAAGTCAAAAGAATAATGGGTAGGCTGTGTAGCTTACTGACACTGAAATCTGAAGAAAACCACTAAATTACCGCTTTCTGCTCCCAAAATAAATGGAGGGGACCGAAATGCTACGCTATATATACACTTCCCCCTCCACTGCAGCCATGCACAACAGACACTTTCTAGGCCACAACCAGTACCCGTGGCTGGAAAAGACTAGCTTGGCTACTAATTATAACCTCGAGAAGAAAGGTGTCAGTGCTGGGACTTGTAACCAAAAGCATCCTGAAAATATGCATCTGGCTACAGCTGGGCGTGTTAAGACGCGCCTCCTGTTCAGAGCAGGAGGAAGATACACACGTGACCGCTACAAAAAAATGAATTACATTTCACAGGGAGCAAAGTAGGGCTAAGTTGCAAGGTTAATGAATGGCCACAGACAAAGAGACACAGGCAGGGCCTGGGCCTTCCCCATGTTGTGATGTTAGAGGGACTTGGGATGTTTTTTTTCAATGGTTACAATGTTCTAGCTTTTGCACAAGAGCCTAAAAGATTAGCACAGAAGCTGCTCTGTCTTATCCATACTTGGGTGTTAACATGACCTAATAATCCTCTGAAAGCACAAAAAAATTTTTTTCAGAAGAAACAAGACTATTAGTACCCATTCAGAAATCCTAAGCAAGGCCAAGGTACTATCGGAGCACAACAGAAACGTCTTATACAAGAAAAAAACTATTCAGTATAGTTTCATTTAACTGGTCAGGAGAATAAATTAAGTGATCCAAGAGTTAAAAGGCAGGGAAAACTCAGGCCTTATCCATTTAGGACTTACGCACTAGCTCAGGCCCAACACCGTGAGCTGGCAAGAGGAAACGGTGGCCCTGTAGTAGCAGGCAGACACTTAGATAAGGGTTACGAGACTAATGACCTCACTGATAAGCAGATTGAGTCAGCGTGGGAGGCTACAGCGGGACAGGCCCTTGTTTTGACGAGGATGTGAGACATCTAGGTGATCGCTGACACCAATTGTCTCTGCAGGCTGATAAACCGCAGGCTGCAGTTTGTCTGCTTCCACAGCAGTATGCCAGACTTGCTGCAGAATAGCACAGGGCACCGCAGGCAACTGTACTGTCACCAAACTCGTACACCCTCTACACCCCTGAACTCAGATTCAATTCTGGGTCATGCCACCGCCAGAAGGTCTCAGATAACTCCTCTATTGTTGGATGCATCAGTGAGGGCAAGGAGGAGGACGATAGGAGTCTGGTGGAGAGCTTCGTCAGGTGGTGCAAGGAGAACCATCTGCAGCTCAATGTCAGTAAGGTGGATTTCTAATGGAGCAAGAAGCCACTGACCCCTGTCAAAATCCAGGGTGAGGAGGTGGAGATGGTGTAGTCCTGCAAGTATTTTATTTTTGTATTTGTATACTTTATTATCCCCGTGGGGAAATTTATCCTCTGCATTTGACCCATCCTATACACACACTAGGAGCAGTGGGCAGCCGCAGTACAGCGCCCGGGGACCAACTCCAGTTCTTTTTGCCAGTGCCTTGGTCAGGGGCACTGACCGAAGTAACATACATGTCTTTTTAATGGTGGGAGGAAACCGGAGCACCCGGCGGAAACCCACACAAACACGGGGAGAACATGCAAACTCCACACAGAAAGGACCTGGGACGGACCGGGGTTCCCAGGACCTTCTTGCTGTGAGGCAACAGTGCTAACCACTGAGCCACCGTGCCGTCTATCAACAACAGACTGGACCCGACTGATAACATGGAAGCACTGTGCAAAAGAGGGCAGAGTAGACTGATCTTCTTAAGGAGGCTCAGGTCTTTCAATGTATGCAACAGACATGTACATGTTCTATCAGTCACCTGTAGCCAGTGGACAGCACCAAAGTAGACCCACCACTAAAGTACTGGAGTTTTCAGGCGCACAGTCGTCACGAGAAGCACAAGAAGCATGAATGCCAAGGTACGCAAATGGCAGGTTTGTGGCCTCTGCGTGTCTAGCCACACAGAAAGCATAAACCAAGACTCAGACAACTCCTCCCATCCCCAGTATGATGGCCTCATGCAGCTACGGAGCACCTTCATCCTCCGCCTGACCATTAGGCACTCATTTGTGCCAAAAACCATCACACTACATTGCTTTGTGTCCAAACGGTCCCAGCCTCAGCCAACTAAGCGGGGTACTTGCACTTCTATACAAACTACCGTGGATTGATTTTTGAATTCCTGATGCTCTGGCCCGATCTATACAACGTTTTCATGCACAGTTTTCTGATCTGCACATATTTCTGTACATTCTCTGCATAGGAGAAGCCATAAATCTCAGGACACATTTTCTGTACACATGCCGCCTCCATCTATAAATATGTTCTGGTAATGATAGTGATCCTGAGAACAGACAATAACGCACATGCGCCTTGTCTTTTCTGCATATATGGTAGCTCCATCCAGAGTTTTTGATAAGTGGACAGCTAGCAGTGCTCATATCCAAATCTATCTACATCTAAAACTGAATATGAATAGTCTTTTACAATACATATCTACATGCCTAGTACATATGTATGGCCTGTAGACCTGTAATGTGAATGTAGCGCACATATTTTCACATCCTCTGTATACTGTAAATTCAAACATTTGAAAGACATTTCAGCATATTACTGCACCCTTCTCATTGTTATGTATAGAGATTTTTATAATTTTATATTCCAATATTTTTTTCATATCATACATATGCTGCATTCTTTCTTTCTTTGCCTCAGTAAGTTTTACTGCTTTTATTATGCTCACCCTCACCATGCTGTAATCCACACTTTTCATTCATGCATTCTACCCAATTTCCCCATGGGGGTCATTAAAGTTTCATCTTATATTATCTTTAGCTTACAGGCTAAGCTAATCAGTGACACATAGACAAAGGCTTTGTTTAAATTGGTAAAAAGAAATATGGCTGTTCAGGCCTGGCTTCGAAGTAACCTCAAGCCAAAGACAGATTTCATATGTTGTGGAGAAGGAAGCATAAATGTGGCTGTGAATGTAACTTTGGCCCACTGCCTCCTGAGTTGATGGTGGACTAAAGACAGTTTGCACAACAGAAGAAATGTCTTCTGCTACACGTTTCTTTGAATCCAGATGTTAAACTAGGGTCACAGTAACATACGGCTGCACAATTATGTATAATCATAATAATGATGTATAATCATTTGTGATTTTAGTTTCCACAATTAATAATCATATTGACAAGCATATTAGCAAACGTTTAAACATCTATTTTAAAATGCATGATGCAGCTGAGTATAAATGAGACGCTGATATAGGATGCAAGAAGTGCAGTATAATAATTTTGCTCTTCAAGGCATCAAGACTAATAATCATGATTAATAATCATGACTATATCTACAAATATAATTGGGATTATCGTTTTAGCCATAATCATGCAGCCCTACAGTAACACTGTTAATTAGCTGAAATTGTAGACTGTGTCCTACTGCAACAATAATAATTAAAAGCTCAACAGTACTGAAATAGAAAGACTTCATTGGGTGGATAACCACACTCGTCTTTGTGTGGTGGGCAATACACGCCTTGGTGCCGCAGCTAAGCTATTTTGCGACCTTTAGAACATCATTATAATAATTTATGGAATTGCCTCATTTACATCATTTCCTTATCAGGGCAGGACTGTGTCTAGAGGGAAGCAGATTTGCACAAATAAGGCATTTTGGAAACGGATGGATACTCAACAAAGCAATTAAGGCTAAGCATCTAGCTACGGGGGCTAAACCATCCAGAGTATTTAGAAGGTAATTATCACCAAATATCCGTAAATTAAGTATTTATGGACAGAAACGTGTGTAAGAACCTAGGCCTAATTATTTTTAACCCCAACTCAAGTTCAGGATTACAGCTATTGAAGCGTGAAGCAATTTTACAATCTGAGTGGAAGAGATTTTGGGCTACAAGTGAGGAAGAGAGGTGGTGAGAGTGTGTGTGTGTGTGTGTGTGTGTGTGTGTGTGTGTGTGTGTGTGTGTGTCTGTGTGTTAGTCACCAAGGAGGCATAAAAGCAAGGGCAGTGCTGTGGGTAATGAGGGAAGTGACAGCAGATAACAGAATGCAGCGTGTGTATCATATAAAGACAGCACATTTCTCTATTACACAGTAAATCATTTCTATGTAACATTTGTGCATGCCGTTTACTTTTCTAAATGGCCATGCTCAACTGATTCCCTCAATACAGTGAATAGATCCATTAACTACTAGAAAATATTAGATAACATTGTAAGAATCCAGTTCTTAAAAGCTTCTCAATAACTCATAGTAAACAAATAAAAAAACAAAAGACAATCGGTGTGGCACCGTTAAGTTTTGTTGGTGATACCTGGGTGAAAAAAAAATCTATTTGGATAACATAAGTGGGTTAAAAATGAACAAAAATTCCATGAAAAATTATCAGGGGAGTTGATGAAGTTCATCCATCAGCATTGTCTCAAATTGTTGCACGTCCATCATGACGTGAAATGTACGGAGGAAGCAGTGTATGAGGCACGGCTCTATATATAGAGGTTTAACAGCAGAGATGTCTCAGTGGAAGACAATTGAGATGACAATCGGAGCGACCACAGGATTTCCCCACCGAGTCGTCTCAGGAGAGAGAGAGAAGAAGAGGGAGGGGGAGGAGCAGTAGCTGAGGCTTCCTCTGTGTGTGTATGAGTGTGTGTGTCCAACTAGAAGAATAGGGCAAACAAAGCCACAACTCTAGCTTTCATATAACATACACAGAAACATACAGACTTGGAAACTTGAACGCATCCACTCATACTCACACACAAACGATCTTACACACTCATTCTCGCACTTGTGCACATGAGCAGACACACAAACACACACACACACACACCACTTCCTCACCACACGCAACCCACAAAAACTTTCAATATGTAAACCACAAAACCACTACCTTATTTTGCACTGTCTGAATGCAACGACTCTTTCACAGTGCTGAGGAGGAAACATGCTCACAGATAAACGTGTAAACAGATTAGCAGGCGATGCACAGCACAGGGGCTTCATTTTATTACCGTGAATCCATCCAGACAACATGGTGATTCAGGCCTAAGAGGAAGGCTTGAGGGACGAGCAGATCAGTGGCATGTGAGTGAGGCATGCCTGAGTGAATGGCTGTCATTCAGGTGGAAGATGGATGAACGCCGCTGACAGAGCGCTCGCCCATCTGACGTTATTCGAGTCATGTGTCTCCACTATGAAGACAGGAAGTTCGGTACAGTGGGTGCGCACACACATAAGGCACAAACACACATGCTAGTGATGTGAAATACACACCTCTAAATGTGTACACACATAGGTGGTAAGTGACCGTGCAAACACAAGCAAAGTATGCCACACATGCGCATATACATTGAGCAGTATAGATAGGTAGGCCTAAAAATAGATCGGGTCACCGTCAAATTCACCAGCGCACCATAAGCCAAGGGCAACGCTCCATCAGTGTCAGCTATAGTGAGCAGCACTGAATCAGAGAACAAAGAGCAGGACAGATGGACGAACTGACTTCAGATAACCAAATGTAGCCTATATCTTCTGGTTCAGCAAGTTCAGGCCAATAGCATGGGCTCATCAACTGTTTCTCTTTATCTCGATCTCTCTCTCTCCCCCTCTTTATCCCACTCTTTCCCTCCTTTTCCCTTCTCTCATTACCTAATTAAGAAATGCCATAAAAATAACTCTTATTTATCCAGGACCGTTTGAGTGAGCACACATGCTCTTTTTTCAGCGACAACGTGCTTCAGATTCACACAATTACACACATTCATACCTTGGACCTGCCCAATACAACCATAGTCTTCTGCTGTTGGCCACTGAGCTGCTCCACTGGGTCAGTTTAGAGTTAAGGCTAATTTATGGTTCACCGTTAAGATGACACTGACTGTAGATGTCTATGGTAGTGCAAGCATTTATAGTTCTGTGTTGGTGACTGCGCGTAGACCACCAAAAAGCTAGATGGCAGTGTCATGTTTTGTTAACACAAAAGTAAAACAACAGAAGAAGTCTTGTTTAGATTCTCTGAAGCCCAGGTTCTTGGATATTTCTCACCACGAATTCAGTGACATCTGGTAATCTTTACAATTTGGGGATGAGGTGTCGTACAAATCAATATATTCATATGCCCAATCACAGTTCTTGCGGTCTTGCGTTGCCCTACACTAAGTTACATTTTTGGGGAGGTGCACGCAAGTTACAGCAGCAGCCTCTGCTGGCTATGTCAGGACCGCAGGCACCTACGACGTAGCAACGGTGACACTTCCAACGCCGATCTATAAATCTGCCTTTATAGTTTTGCATTGCTCAAGAGCACCTTGACAGTAGCTAATGAGGGAGGGGAGAGCATTTTTTCTTCACCGTCCCACCCAGATTTTTCCGGCTGATTTGGGATTCGAACAAGCCTGCTTGTCGTACCTCTAGGCGACCGCAGTAAAGTGTGTGTGCTCCTGCTAAGAAGCTAATTTAGCCACTGAAGTGTGCAGTCCTTATTTAGCTTGAACAATTTCAAAGGGCAAATACCTGTCCTTTTTACTTGGCAGGAGGTTTCTTTTAGAAGTATGGCAGCGTGAGACAGAGGATGAAAGCGCGTCTTTGCGTGTCTGTGTGTGTGTATGTGTGTGTGTGTGTGTGGATGCAGCAAAAAAGCTTTATTAGGGATGCAACTCAGCTCTGTGCTGTCAGGACACTGCTGGTTGGACTGACTGCACTGTCTGATCGACTCAGCCTTTGCACGCCTCTCTCTCTCACACACACTGAGTACACACATACAAACATGCCCCCACAAGTACAAATACATGCACCCCCTCAACACACACACTGCCTGGTACATGCCATACACACTTTAACACACACACATGCACTAAGACTTAGGCACACATAACCACCTGCACACATATGCACAAAACGTACACTCTCTCTCAAAAACACACACACACAAACCGACCATTCTCTGTCACTAGGCAAAGCTGGGATACGGCAGTCTGTGAGAGAGCGAGGGAGGGGGCAGAGGAGCTGAGGGAGGCAGGAAGGGAGGGGAAGGACAGGAGGAGAGAGCAAACAGAGGTGGAGAGAGAGAGAGAGAGAGAAAGGGAAAGAGAGAGAGAGAAGGGAGTGCATCAAGAAAAAAAGGAACCAAATAAACAATTGCATAACAGCAATGAAGACTGAGCGAAGACTGAGCGAAGAAAGGAGATAGCAGATTGATAGAGTGAGAGAGATGGAAAGAATGAGAGCGAGAGAGCTAGCAAGAGGAGACAGATAGAGAGAGAGAGAGTGGATGGGGGCGGGTGGTGCTGGCGGACAAAGAGCCAGGCCTGGCCTCATCCAAACAGCTGCTGTTCTCCCTAACATTGCACCTCAGCTCCAAATTCCACAGGCAGCCCAGCTATGAGGGGCTGGGGCCTGAGTCAGCGCTTTCACACACACAGCTGAGCCCTCTGCTCAAAGCAGCCAGGGGGATGCGCTGGCTACGGCACGTGCAGAGGGACATAAAGCAGCCACATCCAGAGGTTTGGAGTTTTGCCTAGATTTTTCAGACGATTAGGTGGTAAAAGAGGATTGGGGCTTGTGCAGGGAAAGGAGGCTGGAGACTCAAAGAGCAGAAGAGCACACATATGCCTTTAAGAACAAACATGAGGCTAAGAGCAGAAGGCCTGAGCAAAGATCTGGCACTAGCAGAGCTCTTCCAAATTGAAAAGATACAAAATATAGCTGCATTTTCACAGTTTTACAGTTGTAAAGGGAGCCTTGTTGTAACTTGAGCATAGGATTTCTGATTATTTTAAACTATTTGCATCGTACTATGCAAGGATCCTGTGGCTAAAACATAATGTTTGTAGTATTGTAACATAATTTTTTGAAATCTTTATCTCAAAAACCTCACAGAGAGCTAGTAACGTACAGGGCAAATAAACATTCAGGTTTGTTTACGGGTGCATTATTAATACACAAGTAGAATGAATCCAACACATGCAACACCTGCATCACAACGCAAAATATTTTCTGTTTTGAAATGAACAAACTTCAGAGGGTAACGCAATAAGTGTGATCTATGGGTACAATTCAAACTCGGATCGGTTAAGTAACTGGCGGCAATGTGTGTTGATGACGTAGTTAAGTGGTGGAGCGAGTGAATGAGAGTCAGGACATAATAACAGGCTGACAGAGGGGGAGCTGGAGCAAGGAGCTGAGAGCAGGGCCCATATGCATAAAACATAAAAGAAAAGGAGCACTGATCTAGGATGACTAGCTGGTTGACGTGACCATCTAAAATTCATGGTTTCTTCAGAGCAAAAGTTTGTGCGACTGTGCACTCATATTCAAACATGCTTAGAACAAGGTAAAAAAAGAAAACAGCCGATAATAGATGAAAAGCAGGAATACAACAGATCCCCCACAGAAACCACAATGAGTGTAGGTCCAAAAATCCCCTAAGTCTTCTAAAAAAAAAAAAAAAAAAAAGACAAACACTATCTCCCTGCTAACATGCTCGGCAAGTACAAGCCAGAGAAGAGCAGAGGTGAATCGGATTCCTTGGCATCTCCCCATACTATTACAGCTGGGGTTGCGTGCCAAACTCCCTGGCTGTCTCTCTGTGCGTTAGGGAAACATCCTGTGATAGCGAGAAGGAGGAGAGAAGGGACTGGAGGAGGAGAAACCAAAGACCAGAGAAGATCACATGTTGAAGTTTCCCTCCGTGTTATTTATGAACTTGTGCCCTGGCGAGGCTCCTGGGGGCTCTGGTTTTAAGAGCAGCTAATAGTTTTCATCCCGGGGTCGGAGACAGGGGAGGGCCGGCCAGTAGGCACACACCCAGGCTGATAGATTTATTTGAGTAAAAAAGCTGGGCTGAACTTGCATTGTTTTTAAAACTGTGAGTGTTTTCCTCTTCTGGCAATCTGTCTTTGACCCTCCTCTTTAAGGGCTTGGTCTCGAAAAACACTTCCTATCTGTACCAAATAAATTTTATATCAGTCCTGATCTCAAGGCAACAAAAGCTTATCAAAAACCTTTAAGGCGTTTGATTCTTACAATGAAAAACAAAGATTTCCTCTTGTTTAAGGGCATTTTTAGTTAGGAAACCAATTGAGTGTGGTCTGACTCTAGATAAGCATATTGCATATTGAAATGTGCTTTCAAAGCAAGGTCCATGGTATTTTAGAACCTTGTCTAATTTAAATGCAATAATAATCCCAACACAGTTTAGACATGATGAGATCTGTGAAATGTTACTATCCTGTCATAGTTAGTACTTCTATACCCAGGATAGTGTGAAATTGTTACCCCTAGCCAGAATTTGAATGGGGTCTAGTGGAAATGGTATGGCAGCCAAAAAACCTTTATGGACAGTGCCCAAAAAGCCTTAAATTCCATCCCTAGATTAAATAGCAGTTAAACATAAAGTTTTCTCCAAAATTTGAGTGTTTTGCGCCCCAAGAGGCTCCTTTTCACATCAATATATATGACATGTAATACACTGTAGGTGCCAAGTACATAAATTCGACATACAATTGTAATAGAATCATTAACAGGGTGGGAAATTTAACGTCATCCACCAGCAACATGCCAGTTTCATCAAATTCTAAAAGTCTAGCTGGTTGGTAAAATAGTAAAAGTGGCTGGTAGATTTTAGGATGCACCAGCTGCCGTAGCTGGTGGAGTAAAAGATTTGATTTCCTGCCTTGATTACTGCTCATATTGCTTGGAGCATTTCATTTCTGAAGAGATAAAAGAGAATAATCTGATTTTATGTTTACTGTCCTCATATGGGAGTTGATATATGGACCCTGTTGTTTTTTATCTCTATGTTGTTGTTTTGCATGACACATCTTGCTCACTGATACTACTTATGTGGAATGGAGAGATGTCTGTTATGAATTTTTGGTCAGTTTATTTTTTACTTGACACATCCTGTTCACAAACAGAAAGTTGTTTCGTAAATAGGAAATGGAGGAGTATCTGTTATCCATTTATTTGTTGTTTTTGTTACAACAGATTCCAGACAATCAGAAGACAGTTTCATGAATGGAAAAAAGGGAGTAATGTCTGTGTTCTGCATTTTTCAGTTGTTGTCTTGATTTGGTTTTTGCTTGACACTTGCATCCTGCTCACAAAGAGCAGTTTGGATGCGCTCCCCTTCACTGACACAAACCCCCAGTTCAGTGAGCATAGGGAAGAGACAAAAGTATGTGAGCAAGCACCTTTGCCAGTTGGCAGCTGAAAAACGAAGGGTGGTGGTGGGAAGGGTGGAGGGAACGAGCAGTTTGCCTAAATTCACCCTTTCATGACATGAAAAATCATTTGAGAAGACAATGTTGCTTTGTCTGTGGTGTGTGTGTGTGTGTGTGTGTCATTGGTGTAGACTTAGCTGGCAGAGGAAAAGAAAGGCTTGCTAATTGCTCCTCTGGCTGAAGAGTCATTACAGGGAAAGCAGCGTAACATTCCTCTTTAGAAACACACTCACAAATGCTTAGAAGTGCAAAAGCAGCACTCAAGCTTTTTCTTGTGATTCTCAGAAATCAAGCTCATCTTGTATGCTAATGCCAGTAGCCTGATAGCACCAATAATAGGGCCTACTAGTAAAAGCGCTAGCTGTAGTAATAGCAATATGAATATAGATGGCAGTGCAGTAGATCAAAGTGATGTGACGATTCCTAGTCAGCCAGATTTCACGACACAATTTAAATATGTATCTCAGCTCCATGCTAGTCAGTCAGTCCAACAGTGTAGGACTTACTTCGTAACAGCCACAATAGGAAAAGAAACATTACCATAAGCCAAAGGCTGCCAACCTATCACTATTCCTTTTCAATTGCTGTGTTAAGACTGGGTGCAGCAAGGGACCAACAGCTGAGCAGAGGGGTCACCCACACAGAGCTCACAGGGACTGCAGGGGGGAAAAGGAGAAAGCAAAGAGAGGAGAGAGAGAGAGAGAGAGAGAGAGAGAGAGAGAGAGAGAGAGAGAGAGAGAGAGAGAGAGAGAGAGAGGGGAAGAAAAGGAGATGGGAGGATGAAAAAACGGGAAGGTGAATCGAAGAGGAAGGGGGAGGAGAGGCCATTTGCAGTCAGATCCCTAGGGTCCTAAGAGGCTTGCTAATAACCTGAGCTACAGTGTGTCCTCTGGGAGACGGGGAGAGGAGGCCAGCCCTCCCCCTGCCACTTTCTGATGACACATCACAATTAGCAAGCATTTCCCTGCCTACAAAACTCCCAGACAGCTTGACTAAGTGCTTTTTTCTGACTATGTAAAGGAATATGTGAAATACCCAGACTCTGGAAATGCCACGCAGAATTTCTGATGTGTTATGCCTGTAAAAGACTTTGACTGAGTCCAGGTACTCGATTTTTGAATGGATTCCTATAGCCTCATCTTTGCTTCCATGGATGCATTGAGTGCACTTGGAGAATTTATCCATCACTATGTGAAACCCACCCAATTATGTTATGTTACTACTTAAAACTTTTTGGGGAAAAACAGGCATAAACTTCAAATTAGGGATTGCCATCTGGGTCACCAGCAATTATACCAAATACAGCAGACTACCCATTGCATTTCCAGAGTTTCACTCCAAAATAAATTGTGACAAAAAGGTTACCTAACCTTACAAAATGATTGACAGCACAAAATTATTACAAATTCTGGTACCTGTCAATCAATATTAGGTAATTTTAACAAAATGCTAATACTTTTCCACACTGGACCCTCAATGTTTTATTCTATATTTAATAATAGCCTGCAAGTAAAAACATTTTTCTCCAAAATGGAAATATTGAATTTTTGGAATAGAACTCTTCATTTGTGGATTGACAGACAGTAGGTTGCAAACTATAAAAAGTATGACACTAAAAATTCACAAGGGGGTGCAGCACTGTTGTTACATGGTTTAGGGCCATAATCCACAGGTGATGTAGATGATTACGGCAACATTGCCAGCTGAATTAATGCAAGAGTTACCCATGTGTCTTGTACCTTTAAGGACAACTCACTGCCTTCTGAAAATGAATGATCTATATTCTTTCTCTTCCTTTGACAGGTTTGGGATCGACTGCTGGGTAATTTAGAGAGTAAATGAAATGTGGAAGACGAAAGAAGAGCATAGTGGCTGCTGGACTGCTCCAATTGGGACACTGAGCTGTCTGATGTGAAGCAGCAGGCAGCAGGCAGCAGGCAGCAGGAGAGGAGAGGAGAGGAGGTGCATGGGCCCCCTCTGCTATGTCTGGCTGTTTGTGAGCCCATTCGGGTCGATGGAAAAAGCTGTGCGTGTGGGTGTGTACCACAGAGAGGGAGAAAGTAACTGAGTGTGTGTGTATGAGAGAGAAAGAGACAAACAGTGTATGAGAGCGCAAGTGAACGAACAAGCAAGTGTGCGAGCTGGTGTGAGAAAAGAATAGACCGACAAGGAAATACACAAGCTAGTGACCTTGCACCTTCCCAACAACACCACAAGCTGTACAGGAGTGAGCCACCGAGTAGACAATGACACAATGCAGTACAGCTGTCCCACTTCCTGGTATGACATCATGTACCCGTTGGGTCCTGAGCAGCTCAGTGAGTCCTAGCTGTTCCTTCCTGTTCTCTGTGCCCACCGGAACCACCGGACAGCCAGAAAGGAAATGGTAGAACAACCAGATTGGTAACAAGGATGTCCTGACTACGGCCCAACCCATACAGGATCTTCAGGTCTGATACCAATATTGACGTTCAGATTACATAAACATACAGATTACTGATTCATCTGCTGACATAGACTTCTTGTGAAAGCATGTGATTTCCCTGCGTTGCTCAAACTAATTTCAACTAATTTCTATAAATCTAACAAAATCCATCCGTTTCAATATCAAGCATTGTTTTCAATTACTGAATTAGTTCATGGATTTATTACAATCTAAACACAGATGATAACAATGAGTAGGATAATGCGGATATTTAGCCAATACAAAAGTTTAGGAGAATATTAGCTGGATATTTATAGGAGTTGGTATCTGTCCGGTCCTAGTTCTGACCTAAACATTCACAATGAACCCTCCCCACACACACACACACACACTTTATCTGTATTACTCACCATAGGCTGGTGAAAATACAAGCATCAGTGAACATTTACTGGCCCATCTGCACCTGGACTAGGCATTAGGCTTGTCAAACTTCTGTTGAAGAAGATCGCTCACGTTGCTGTAGTTCTGCTTACTGCTGCAGCACATTTGGCAATGCAGCTAGCAATCAGTAAGCTTAAATTAGTATCACCACATGTTTATTACTGCAGGGGTTGTATGCATCAAGTATGTGAACTCTGAGCCTAGCGTACAGAGCTGTTTTTCTTGGTGGAGTGGAAAGGCCTCCGAGCAGTATTTAGACCATGTGACACTAAAACTCTCCTTTGAAACCAACACAAATGAAATTCTTTTAGGCGGGGTGGCAGCAAGTCTTGTCTATTGAATAACAGGGGAAAGACTGATAGAAGGCATGTGTAGTGTTGCATAGACTGGGCAACAGGGAGGGGCTCCAAGAGATAGCCTAGTTAGGCAAAACCACAATAATGAATTTGTGTGTGTCACAACAGAGTGAGTCTGTTATGTTTATTGTGTGTAGAATGCATACAGTACGGTGTGTGTGTGTGTGTGTCCACATTTGCATGTATGCATCCAATCTGTGTGAGTAGGTGTGTGTTTTTGCGTGTATTGTGTGAGTATGGAGGGTGAGGTACATGCTTGCTTGAGGGTGTGTGTGTACACGCTGTGAGTAGTGTGTGTGAGGCATGCTGCCAATGAAAGCCTTGCAGGGTGGAGCACACATCAGCTGCAGCTGAACAGCTGGCCACTGCAGGCTAGCATTCAGTCTAGATTGAGAAAAGGTCAGCCTGCCTCACCAGTGTTTGCAGATTGTGGGCTGGCATGGCTGCTCATTTTCATTCAACCGCCCTGCGATCCGTTTCCCAAAACAGGGAATGAGATCAGGACAAAACAAAAAGCAGGAAATAAGAGGAGAAAAGCAGGAAATCTGTGAAAAATGAATGTGAGTGTTATGTCCCCAAAAACATGAAATCCTGTTTAAAAATGAAAAGGCATCCTAACGCACAAAATATTAGTGTTACACCAATGACAGATGACGTTAATGCTGAGATTAGAATCAGAAGTTAACAAGGAAGTCAACTTGATGTTTGGTGCATATAACGTTATCCCAGATAATAGGCTAAGCTTTTGAGACACTGAGCCTTGGACCAATGTAAAAATGTCAGAATCACATTGACAAACATTCATTATTCATCTCCTGACTGAGAAGTGCTTGCTCAATGAAAAAAAAAAACTGAGTAGTTAGTCATATGACTACACACATTTGATTGTGCAGCCCTAAATGGAGACTTTAGAGAGAAAGCATGAAGGTTTAGCCTCACTCCAACAAGACTAGATCAAAATTTTAGTTTAATAATTGTAGAATTCAGCGATATTTAAACATCTAATTTCATTTCATTTTGAACACCCACTATCATTAAAATTAGACAAGATGTTGACATAGGATGCAAGAAGTGAAGTAATTGTTGCCAAAATCATTGAGACCAATAATTAATGGTTAATCATTGTGATAACAATGTCTAGCAAAATAACTTTTTAGCCATAATCCTGCAGCCCTATCTTCATTCTCTGTGTTATGGTTTGCTTAGCCTTGTATCACATGACGAGGGTTAGTTAGGGTTACAAAATAAGAGAATACAAGAGTAGGCCTGAACTAGTGAATATGGTACAGTAACTGCTATGGTATAGGCTATGTGAGGAGGAATCAGGATACAATGTACTGTCCCCTGTTCATTTCCCCTATGGCTGCGGGTCATGGAGGGGTCTCTATTTCAACTGAAATGAGGTCACCAAACAAGAAGAAAAGCAAACCCAATACAAATGTTTGTCTTCTTCTGGGGCTCAAATACATTCTCAGGAAAAAAAAGGGAACATCACTGCGCCTTTGTCACTGGAGCCGTACCGCTTTATCAAAAAGGTACGTAGGCCCGGTGACTAAGGACCAATGATGTATCTTTTCTGTGAGTCTAGTGGAGGGGGCACGGCCACTGAGAGAGACTGACAAAGAGCAAGCTGGAGCGATCTTATGTTTCATGAGGCCCATCTAGAATGTTCTTTCAGGATGTAGGATTATGCCGCGATTTGAGCATGTGCCAACGCTGACTTTCTGATCCGATCTGTTTTTTAAAAGGCTGCAATCAGTCACATGCGCTTTTGGCTTTGATGTTATAAATAGGGCCGTAACGACATTGTATCACGTCTTGAGCAAACATTTAGCTAGTAATTGTCCAAATACTACAAAAGGTGTTGGATGTGTAGCAGGTGTGCCTCTTCGAATGACCTTCTGGCTGGGGGCTCTGCCAAGAACTATAAAGTGTCTTCCAAAAAAACCCATGAAAAACATGGGAGTGGTAGCACTCCAAAAACTTAAAAGACAAGACAAGACCTGACCTCAATTATAACATATTTTTGTTGATGTCTACATCACTAAAAGGTGTGGTCTGCGATCTTGTTGGCCGTGCGTTATCACAACGCTAAAACCACACCACAGCAAGTCTCATTTCACTTGAAAGGCCTTCCAGGCCATTCTAAAAGATGTAAATCTAGGCTATTCTTCAGTATTATCTGCAATCACTACTCTTTCAGTCAGTGCTCCATGGCTAAATGTTTGTTTTTGACTACCAACTGAAGTATGTACATGTCTTTTCCAAAAACACTCAGCTGTGAGACTGCATCACCATGTGAATTTTTATAGCACCATCCTGTGAAATTGCTAATCAGTGAATCCTCAATTCACCTCCTGAGTGGGAGAATAATTTAATATTGTTTACGGCACTCCAGCTCCATCAGATTCTGGGGCGAATCCTGCAGGTAATTTAAGTACACCAGTACTGATTGTATAAGTCCCCATCCACTATGCATCCACCCTGCATCAGTACTGCAGGACTTTCAAACAATTCCTCTCTGGAGTGGAGCAAAATCACAAGCAACAGCAGCTAGGATACATCTGTATGTGAGTGTTGTGAATGTGTCTCACCAAGTTCAGTGAGCGAGTGTCTTGTGTCAACACAGGGAAATGTCAGAATGAAGTCACCACTTGGCACACGAGCACAGGGCACCTCTCCTAAAGGCCAGGGCACACCGGCATTGTTGTGAGGCAAGCTAGAAGGGCAGGTTTGTCTACAGCAGACGGGCTGGGGATTGGCAAGTGGGGCAAAAACAGTGTGTGCTGCAGGAAACAAATGAGCAATCAATAAATAATGTTGACCATAGCTGTTGATAGGGCAGGAAACTATCCTTTTATTCCCACAGGACAAAATCACCCAAATCCACCAGATGCTTTCATTATTTTACCAGCCAGCTACACTTTTAGAGTAGAATAGGCCCTCCAGATGGTGACTGGTAGAGTAGACAAACTTAGCAGCCACAGCCAAAATTTGCCACCATTTGGCTGATGGCAACTTCCCACCCTGCCTGTCAGGAACACTGCCCCTCTATACTGGGTCAAACTGCTGCCTATTGAGCATGGTCCTAAAGCTTGTGTTACATGGAAAACAGTACAGATAGAAACTTTTGCTAGCAAATACGACCAACTGTACTTTTTTTCTATTACAGGCTTGTTTCTTACAGCCCACTATGTTATTAATTTGTCCCCATTTGCCAATTCACGTCCCTGCCTCCGAGGCTGAGGGCAACAATTTGCTCCTGCGTTACCTCAAACTGCTGCCCGTGTGTCAAGGCTTTAAAAGACAAGCAGGCCAGGCAGGCATGCTCCGGCAACTAGCTGGGCCTCTCCGCCAGATAAAAAAGGTGAGTTGTTCACATTCCACGTTCATGCACAAACCAAACCCCCGATGTCACTCACGCGCGCACGCACATGCACACACACACACACACACACACACACACACACACACACACACACACACAGTTCTTTTCCACAAATGACTGAGTTGTTTGTGTGTGGTCCTCCTGACTCCTGTGTGTTTTTAACTTTGTTTTCAACATGGGAGTGGGAAAGTTACAACATAGCAAACTCCTTACCCAAACTTTAGGGTGTGCTACTGCGATGCATATGCAGCAAATGACAACACCATACTTTTCTTTTTTTAACATTTGTTACAACAAAGTCGAGTTGTTAAGAAACAAAAACGGGGCTATTAGGTATAAAGTTCTCCGAAAAGCTCTCACACGCCCATAAAAAAGGAAAACAAAATGGCATGCAAACTGGTTGTGAAAACTAAATTGAACTAAAGTGGCCTTGCTTTTGGGGAGGGCCAGCCTGAGAAGAGCAGGCCAACTGAGCCCCACTACTACTATAAAAGGAATGTGATGGGGAAGGGAGGGCCACTGCACCACCAACATTAGCCTATCATCTTACCAAAGAAAGGAAGCTGAATACAAAAAGGAAAAGGAGAGGAAAGTCTTACCCCAATCCAAAAACTCCAGAATATTTTTCTCTCTTCTGAGCGGGGAGTTGTTGCACTCATCGTAAAGGCAGATAAGGATATCCAGCAGCGTTTCCACACTGAGGCATTGGCCATTGGATTGAGCTGGCCCGTCCAGGATCAGCTTTTCCAGTTTCTTCAAACGCACTTCTCCCGACATGATTCCGGCTGTTGGTGTTTTAAGTAAATGATGGAGGGGAAATTGTGTAGAAAAATGAGCAATCAAACACCTCCTCGGCCTAGTAACGCAGAGGGCCTGTAAGAAGTTCTCTCACCTTGAATATAAAAAAAACAAAAAACTTTGCTTTGGGGGCAAGCGGAGGCTAATTCCAGGTTAAAACAAATCTATTCATGACCTCCCTCTCACGATCCAGTATCTGGGAGGTGGATAAGACGTGCAGTATTTCCTCATTTTCATCAGACCTATTCCCACAGGACACATAAAAGAAGAACTCACAATTACAGACCCTGCCCCGGCCGGCAGATTTTGATGAAACCCTAACGTTAGCTGGCAGTTATTTCCTCCCCTTCTGGAGTCTTGTTTTCGGGTCTCCTCAAAGAAAAATGTAACGCCGCGTCAATGCAGTTCAGCAGATCCCCCTGAGTTGTGGTAGATATTTGGGATTCTCCATTCCTGCAGCAACCAAAAATGCAAGGCAGATCTGCAATGCTACAAAGCCCCAGCGCCCCTCCTCTGCTCTAGGAATGGAAGGGCGACAGCGGCTTAGTTAGCAGGCTGCTAGGTTAGCTAGTTAGCTAGCCAGCGAGCTAACGTTAACGTTACTTCTCTCCTTTCATAACTGCCGACATTCCCCCTTTTCCAAGAGCCGACTGTGTTAAGTACAATTTCAACAGGACTAGGTTGAATTTTGACCCTTTTCGACAATAGGGTTAATTTTTTACCCAACTGGAAAATATCCCCTTGTTTTCACAACTCAATGCTGGCAGATATGTCCTTTAAATCCCATTCTTCGTCCAGAAACCAAACGTCTGTTAGTTTCTTCACAGTTTAAAACGACGGTCGGGGTAGAGGTCCCATAGCCCGTAGCCGTCAAAAATGCGGGTCCTTTTGAAGGTTACAGAGGAGCTCGTTTCACGTCAAGAAGAAAGCTGTAGTCTAGTCTTGCTTATTCCAAATACGGGACACAGCCTAAATTCCCCCCCTTCCTTTCCTTTGCCTCCCCCGCCGGTCGCTTCTTGCCGTCTTTGCACAGTCAAGCTACAGCAGCTTGCTACCAGAGAGCCTCGAAAGAGAAGAGAGTCAAAAAGATAGCTTTATCCGTAACGCCGTTCGATAGGCATTTCGGTAAAGTAAATTGTCTGAGGACTCGTGCACTGGATCATGGGAGAGTCGCGGGGAAGAAGTGCTCAGCTGTAAAATATGAATGAGTTACAAATGGACGCTTGCTTCAGGATGCTACTTGCACCTTAAAAACATACATTTTGGAATTCATACTGATCATTTACCTTCATTTTCCTAAATTAATAATGTCTTCTCTGTAACGTGGCCCGTGGGACGGCTCAAGCCCATTATGTGAAGCATTTTCAAAGGAAAAAGTCGATATTTCTATGCCGATGCTTCAACTTTCACGCATGCGCACGGACACGGGACCGCTTAATCCGCCATCTTTGCTGTGTGATGGCGTAACCCGTCATTTGTTTTACAGCTCACAGCCAATCTCCCCGTGGTGTAGCATTTCTGGTAGCTGCTGCAGGCAAAATCCCAGATCATCATCATGGCGCCCGTCACACTGCCGTCACAGCATCTGCTGTGCGGAGGGAGGCGGCGGGGTGGGGGTGCAGGACAGGACTGTCAATATTGTGAATGAAAGGAAACTGCCTGCTGTCAGTCTGCTGGTGGCGTGGTGCGGAGGGGAATGACACAATTTACAATGAACAACAACGACTGGCCCTTTAATTGGCTCCAAACATCCAGTTTCTAGAGGATACGGAATGGTCTGCGTCAGTGAAAACTGTGCTGAGATCTGATCTGGTGGACCACACTCAGACAAGCTCCCAGTTTTGACAATTTCAGCACAAAATAGTACATAGTTTGCCTATATGTGTTGTGTTATATGGTTATTCCAATTCTTTATTGTGGCTGGAGCCTATAGGCCTATATCAGGAGTTTCCTACCTTTTTATGGAAGGTGAAGGGAGAAAATTGTGTTTTTATATCATACAAATTACATCCAGGGATGTAATCAAGGGTAAACCCACCTAAATTGAGTTTACCCACTTTTTGATTTGCAGAATAAAGTTTACCCACCTTTTTAGACTGACATTAAACTTTATAACATAAATTCATAGTAGAATACACATCAAATTGATGTAAATTGTACATCAAAATCAGAAATCAAACTGTTCTTATGAGCCGGTCAAGGACAACAACAATATGTACAGTCTGAAAGCCATTGGCAGTGATGTTTAATTTGAAAATGAATCTTTGAATATTATTGCAGTTGTTTTAACTTGATAGATTGTTTTTCCATATCACATGGCCCCTAGTGGGGTCTCAACGTTAAGGTGTGTAAAGTTTGGCCTAGATTTTCTGGTTGTTTACACCTAGCCTAAACCTAACATGTCTGCCTCCTCTGCTCACACAGGTGAGAGAGGCAAACTAAAAAGTGTCCCACTCCCCAAAACAGGCCTGCAGGAAGAATGTCTGATGACCCTGAGGTCTTCTGAAACCCCACAGCCACAGTGAGTCAGCCTTTTTGTATATGCAGATCCCCAAATGGGATTTGTGCACACATCCACAGGTGTGACACACAGACCGGTTTTCAGAGACTCAAAGTGGTTATAAATTATAAATTTAATAAGATTAAACATCATTAGCTGCTCATCTGCGGTATTATGAAGCTACCGTGAGCAGATAAACTTGGAAAGCCTGCAGACATGTGAGGTTTTATTCAAATTATATTATTATAGAGTATCTGTCATCTTTTGTTCAGAAAAGTCACATCTCTTTGAAGGGAGCTGCTTACTCAAAGTACATCTATTAATAATTTATGGCCTACATAGCAGTTGAATTTTAGGGGGGAGGGAGATGGACATGGGAGTTGTGTGTGTTTGTGTGAGTGTGTGTGTGTGTCTGTGTGTGTGTGTGTGTGTGCATGAAAGAGAGAAGAGGATTCAAAGCAGCAGAGCCACTGTGATAAAACACAAATACAATAAAATTTATAGGCCTCACAATGTGTCCTATAAAATATATTATGAAGGTGACCGAGTCTAATTTAATGCATTTTGTAATTCTCTCTCTCTCTCTCTCCCTCGCTCTCTCTCTCTCTCTCTCTCTCTCTCTCTCTCTCTCTCTCTCGCTCTTCGCTCTCTTTCTGAATTCACTGACTTTGTTGGCATGGCTGCTTATCAGAAACAGCCAAACAGCAGTTTTGTACATTCTACAATAAAAACATACTGAGATGATTGATGTTTTGGTCTGGAAACATGTCCTGTGCGATAATCATCAATATCTTTAATATCGTACAACAAAATTGAGAACATGTACTTATCTCCCCTCTCTCCCTCTCTCTCTCTCTCTCTCTCTCTCTCTCTCTCTCTCTCTCTCTCTCTCTCTCTCTCTCTCCCATGATGCTGCAGTGCCAAACCAACTTTTTAAAGCCTCTATCCTCTTGTTGCGTCACTATCGCGCCCTCTGGTGTTCAAGTTGCCTTCCCACAACTGTTAACTGTTCTGTATTTCTTGTGACTATGCAATCAAAAACAGCCGCTTTTAATGATATTACGGACTTTCGTTGAACTCACCAATATATCAGATTTGAATGTAAATGGTGTCTGATGGTTCCAGTATTTATTGAAATATCAAAGCCACAGCAAATATCCTCCAGGATGCGTAATTGTGGTTATTTACAGGATTAAATCAGTTTGGGATTTTATAGGTCTTGGTCGTTTCCATCTGCCATGCAACAAGAAATAGCCTGCACACTTGAAGTCTCCCCTCCGTCGATTAATTAAAAGTGAACGAAAATATTTAATGTTAGTCCTATCTAATCAGTCTACTCATGTCTGATCCTATTTCCTTAAATCTACACAGGGATTAAAAACCTCCGTCTCTGCGCTGATTGATTCGTCATTAACTGTGCGAAATGCAATTAGACTGTCCTGTACTTTGTCGAGATGCGGAGGCCATTGAGCAATAATTATATTGTCCTTGCACATGTCTAGCGCTTTCCCCTCCGTCTGATGCCACTCAGACTACATCAATGATTATTGGCAGCCAGCTCTATAGATTGATCCAGACTCTGAGTGCTTGACGTCTGCAACTGCATGGGCTATTAAGGTGCAAACTAGCGCGTTTCATTCCCCCAAATATTTGATGTTAAGATAAAGAGGGCTATAGCAAGATCTGGCGTAATCAGGAAGTCGGTGACAATACACCCATGTAAATAATTAGGAATTTGCCCTGACCACCAACACAATTTCAATATTGACTTTTGAGCAGGCAGCAGCTCCACCTTGTTTCCAGGGAGAGACTCAAAGCGAGATGCCTGCTTGGCTGAAATGTGCAAACCACATGCAAAACGGTCCTGTGGCCTCTTCTCCCTCCTTTAAGAGCTTCTGTCATATTTTGCATTGTCTTGAGAGCAGATTGTAAACTTATACAAGGATTTAAACCAGACCTTCCACAATAGCACTTTCTATGTTTGCGAGCAAGGGGATTTCATGTTTCACAAATGGAAGGGAATGACCTATAAATTGGACTGCTTTTGAATGCAAATGTCTGGATGTTAATTAACACCTGTGTTGTTGATTGTAGGAGCTTGTTGGCCTTTGATTGAAAAGAAATGGCACCTAGGAGCATCAGATGTAGCTTTGAACTAGGAAACTTGTCTTTGATTGGCATGGGAAGGAAGAAAGACTGAGAAATATCACACAAAGGGCATCTTAATTTACCGAATTAGGGGTTGTAATGTGAGGGAGAGCGTACCATGTGTATTTTAGGCTCTGAAGAGAAGGCACTTAGACTGGCCTTTGGCTGGACTGGACAATGGATTTGGCCTGAATTTACATGTCTACACTGATGATTCTGACATCAGACAATCTGATTGCCCAATTATTACCTTTCCTGATTCATCTCAGTGCAGATCAGTTGGCTTTGAGGGAGAAAACTCTGCTTTGTACAGTACTGTACATATGAAGGGTTACATTCCAAAATGCTCCTATCATTGTATATAATTGTATAGTGTATATATATAATTTTGGGGAAAATGTTGTTACCTTATTTTCACTTGTCAACACTGATGATTCTATCCTCAAAAACATAATTATTCTGTAAACAAGGGACTCAAAACTTAATTAGTAAGCCATAATGTGATTTACCTTCATCCCAGCAATCATTTTGTAAGAATAGATGGAAAAGTTTTCAAATGACAGATATCTAATTTAGGAATGAAACAAACATATAAGAACAAACAATGATTATACAACACATGCACATCATAATCCCTACATTTCCCTGTGCCATTGCATATTGCATGGCTTAGAAATGTATTCATACATACATAAAACATTTTTTTGCAATTGTTTGCAAAAAGAAAACTGCATTTTTTTTTGTTCTGATGTTTGGTAATACATTTGTAATACATTAAGTTAAAACCCAAAATATAATGACATACTGTATTGTACAATTAGAATAATCATGTTATTGTAAATCTATGATAATAATGTTATTAGCCTACACACTAGTTACACAGTATTATAATAATTATCATAAACAGTGACTCTTTGACACATGCATTTAGACATTTCTCATTCATTTTACAACTGTGTAAAACACAAAAAAGTAATGTATCCCATGATTGTAACGTACATGGGTTGTGTGATGGTAGGATATGAGGTCTGCAGTACTAATTCAGATTTCAGTCATAATTTGCTTGTTGGCAAGATGCAGGACTGGCTGGAGTGTGTGGTCTGGCAGTCATCTGTCATTTGCTCTTCCTGTGTGCCCCTTCAGTCTGTCTGACATCTCTGAGCAAACAGAGCCAATACACAACCGCAGGACAGGGCCTTCTGGGCAGCCAGTGAGAGGACTCTCTTCTAATGTTTGTGTGACAAAAAAGGCAAGGCAAATCCTCGCAATGGAATCAGATAATCACCAACCTGTGAAGAGCCTGCCCCAATCCACATCCACGCCGGCCCCCCGGCCCCTGGATTAACTGTCTGTTTGGCTAATAATTTTAATCTGCTGGAGAGGGCCAAGAATGGGTGCCGGGGCTCGGAATAAACATCTAATCCTATAGTCCCCCTCCTCCCTCCCTGCATCGCTCCTTCCTCCTCCTCCCCGCTACACTTGTTCCATGATGAACCCTGACCGGTTTTCATACAGCTATGTTCGTCCTAATCTCTGTCCACCTCGTCTGGCTGAGATGGCCTCTCTGCCTGCCAGACACATCGAGCCTGTGACAGAAATAAGGCCGCTGTGTGACAGACTGTTGCCAGACTGACATCGTCCAGTGGAATGTACACATCAGAGTGTGGGGTGTGTGTAGACAAGGGTGCTACTGAAGAGGGGGCACTTCAGGTTCACAGGGTCAAGAGATGTCTGTCTGGAGCGCATCTGCTGAGGCAGAGGACACATGACGGCTCGAACGGACGAGCGGGGAAAGCATTCGGTTATGGAGAAATGATAGAGAGAGGATCAAGAAACAACGAGAAAATAACAACAAAAATAACAATTTAAAAGAAAGCAGAAAGCTATGGCTGCTCACAACAGATATTGATGAAAAACTATTCAGGTGCCACTTTAGTCAGCTCTTTAGATTTATTGGAAATGAGAATAGCAAGTCACATAAAGCCATATGGAGTTTCAAATCCCACTGTTATTGAATTTACTATTAATTAGGGTTCAACAGATATGGGTTTTTGAAGGCCGATACTGATATTTTTAGTCACTGATAGCCAATATTTTGTGCCAATATTTAATATCTTTAAATTTGACCATTCATGCCAAAAACTTAGAAGCATTCAGTGTTTCCCCCAGAATTTTCTTCTTGTCAGGGTGGAAAAGCCTCTGAAATAGCATTTAGACCATCATGTGATACTAAACCTGCACTTAATCAATGGAGGGGCAAACTCTGGGATACATTGAGCCTTTAAATTAAGAATTAATTTACAAAAAACCACAGCTGAACAATTAAATGAATAAATAAAATGTGCAAAGAAAATCAAATTTCACTGCAGGTTTTACACTTTTTATATAGTTGTGGTCAGGGAGAAACCTCCATCCTGCTATCTGCTGCTGCAACAACTCAATTCCCCCATTCAACTTTAATCTAAACTATCTAATACACCATAAATAAGATTTCATAACTTTCAACTGCTGTTTCAGATTTCCTCTTTCTGACATCAAATGCAACACAGGACACCGACATAAGCATAGTTTTCGTGGAAGTATGGTGAAATTACACCAACACAAAACGGGTGGCACTTGAGTCTAATTGTTGCTGTTTGAAGTATGGCCACTTAGATATCCTGTTTAGGACGGGCTTTATTGTCGCACCTTTGTTCTGATAACGGTCCCCACCCCCATCGACAAAGTGCGAACGACTGGGAGGGCCACAAGCATATAAGGGCCACTGGAGTGTCAGAGGGACACTGTCTCTCTCTGGGCAACAGACTGCTACTGTACTGCTGTTTCTTCCCTTCACTGCTGGACCACTCAAGTTTTACTGATGGATTTCCTCCGCGCTTGTGTCCTGTGCGCCGCTCTCCTCGCCCTCGCCAAGGCTTTTACGCACCAGGATATGAAGGACGCGCTGCTGCAGAAACTGGGCTTGGACGAGGTTCCGAAGATCCACAAGAGGGATTTGGAGAACCTGGTTATTCCTGCGCATATCAAGAACAAGTACATGTCCATGCTGAAGCTGCACCACAGCAGGAAACGCAGGTCCCTGCCCAGCCTGGCGGGCATTCTGAGGGGGATCCCCGGCAATGCAGGTAATAACCTTTACCAATATTTGAATAATTATTAGGTGAAACTGATTGGAATTCGTGTGTAATTAGGTTTGACACTGATACCTGTTGAATCACGCAAATATTTCCATGCGTAATTGTGACACTTGGTGAGCAAAGGCCGTTTTACGCGCCGCCGAATCGCTCCCACCCAAACAATCACCTAATCGCTTAAATGTCCTGTTTATTTAGATATTTCTGGGGAGTATGTGTACTCTGACACCACTCGGCAACGCGTGGTGTTCGACATGGAGGCGAGGATCCCGGATAACAGCGAGGTGAACATGGCGGAGCTGAAGCTCTACAAGCGGGCTCCCTACCACAAGCGCTCCATGGCGGAGAGGAAGAGCCACCGGCCCGTCAACAACGCCAGAGTCAGCATCTACTGGGTGGAGGTGCTGCCCAACGGATCCAACCGGACATCACTGGTGGACTCACGGTAAGAGAGAACAGGATACTCAAGTGAATAATTGGATTTTCGTGACGTGTTGTCAAAAAATTATAGTCTCTCTCTTAGGATTTAAATCTTGTGACTTGTGTTTAAAGTGGCCTTAGAGCAGAAATCATTGTTAATCAAGGCCTCAATGGGTTATCAAATTTTATTCTTCCGCCTAGTAATATAGTTCTCGAATAGTTACCAAACAACGTGGTTGCTAAGCAACACATAAGTAACGGTAATTATCTTTGACATCTCAATTGGGTTTTTATATGATTGCTCACTCTGGATTATGGCACCAATGATCAAAACATAAAAAAAATATGTGCCTTTGTACACTGTAGCCTATTAATATTTAGATTAACTCACAGTTGAGACGTTTTTATAAGGCCTAAAGGTTTCGAACGTGGCTCAACCAATCAGAAGCGAGGGCCGGAACTATGAGTTCTATAAACTGATACATTTCTTTTAATTAATCGCCCCTCTCTCCCTCTGTGTTCGCGTGTTAGGTTGATCCCCATTCACGAGACTGGCTGGAAGAGCTTTGATGTGACCCAGGCGGTGCACTATTGGTCCAAGACCCAGCAGAAGACACCTATGCACCTGGAGGTGTGGATCGAGGGCGAGAGACCTGGCAGCTACGCGGCAGAGATGGCCAAGAGTGTCCACTTTACCACCCAGGACCAGACGGACAACACCTTGGGAAAGCCCGAGCTCATCCTCTACACACTCAACCTCGAAGAGTACGGGTAAGGGCGCGCGCTTTGATATACAGGATATTGTATCAGTGTGACAATTAGCCCATATCCTTTTTCCTTTTTTCCACCATTTGCATTAATTATCCGCGCCGTTGCGTGTGAGTAGTAGTGTGGCACAGGGGCGTCAATTATCTGAACCCAAAGGTATGGCCAAGTTCCCGCGTCTAGTAGACAATCATTTGCCACCATAACTTCCAAATTCAGTTATATATATATATATTTATTAATTATCCGGTAGCTATATATTATACTAGCTTACATTTCTGGAGAGACAGTGGAACAAGTCAATTATTGATGACTGACAATACATAATATGGACAATATGATATATTTTTAGACTCAAGTCACCAAACTATCTTGCACAGACACACACAGGATGTTGGTCCTTAATGCTTCCCTTAGCCTATAGATATGGCTGTTTTTTTTGTTTTGTTTTTTTTTAGATATGGCTACTAAATAGATTTTTGCTCTCCATCAGAATGATAAAACTACAGTATCAAAATTTGGACTCACCTATGTAGATGTACTATAGCAAGTGCCCACACCTTGCCATACCCAAATGACACCCAACAGTCACCTAACAGTCCCTCTCTTTGTCCTTTCTTCTTCAGCTCTCGTGGCGACTGCGAGGTGAATCAAAACAAGGACACATGCTGCAGAGAGCAGCACTTCATCAACTTCCGCGCGCTCACCTGGACGCAGTACTGGATCATTGAACCGGCCGGCTACCAGGCCTTCAGATGCACCGGAGGCTGCAAGCAGCCCAGGCGTAACTACGGCTACGGGGAGAGGCGGTGCACGGTGGCCGAGAGCGCCCCGTTACCCATCATGTACCTGGTCAAGAAGGGAGACTACACCGAGATAGAAGTGGCAGAATTCCCTAACATGATTGTAGAGAGGTGCGCGTGCACGATGGACAACGTTTCCATAGTATGAAGTTACCCTCACTGAAAAGGACTATAGTAATCCTATAATACATTATAGGAAGGATGCTATGCAAATATCACAGAAAACCATCAGTCCCTATAGGAACGATTTAGGAATATTATAGTGACACTATAAAAAGATGACAATATCATCGAGTATGATAAAGTCACTATGAATTCACCACAGAGTACCACAGACACACTGTAAGTCCCTATAGGAGTATTATGGGAATATTATAGTGATTTTTCGTTAGGGTATCCTATGTATAATGGTTTAAAACAACACGTCTAGTACTTTCTATTTAAATGGGTATTCTCGGGGAGACAGCAGGCAGTGTCAGTCCTGCTGCCACAAACCAACTCTATATTTTTCCACAAGCACTTTGTAATATATTTTGTATATAATGAATTTTGATATCTTTTTTTGCAATTGTATGAGTTGTATTGAATCCTCATCAGTCATGTCTGATTTGATCTCAGATGTGTTATATTTTCAAGCTGTACATAGTATGGATGAGTGACATATTTTATGTTTGGAAAATAAAATATTTTGTTTCATTTACACCTCCTGTCCTTCCTCTTCCTTGCTGCAGGCCCATTCACATTCATGTTGTAGGGAGTTCACATGGAGCCACATGCAGCTGCACAGCTGGCTCTTTCACCTCTTTATTTACACTTATAGGAAATTGTACTGCAGAGCAAATACATTTGCCTAATGACCAGTGGTGGAAAGAGTAATGTCCTCCTCAAGTAGAACTACTGTTACTTTGCTGATATTTTACTCAAGTAGGAGTAAAAGTACTGGTGTCAAAATCTACTTAAGTAAAAGTAGGTTGGTAGTGGCTCATTTAACATGTACTCAGAGTAAAAGGTACTACTTTTTTTGTTTTTTTTTTAGAAAAGAACATTGTTAGATGTGCAGTTCTAAAAGGACAAGTGGACAGAGTTCAAACTTGATTCCTTTAAATTGGAAAATTTGGAAATGACAAAATAAAGTGCACAATCAAAGTAAAGGCAGATTTCTCTTCTTTGCTGAATGGCTCCACAATTTGTCAGTGTATGATGATCCAGTTTCTGTTGCTCATGGAGAGACAAAATCTATACTCTGTAATGGATGTGATTTAAAATGTAGTGAAGTACAATATTTCAGTAAAACCGTTCTTAAGTAAAAGTAATTACTGACTTTGAAAAATACTCAGAAAAGTACAAGCACACAAAAAAAGCTACTCAATCACAGTAACTTGAGTAAATGGAATTAGTTACTTCCCCCCTTGCTAATGACTTATGACACTTGCTACACTGAGGCTACACTGTCACTGACAATGATGGGTAAACACACTTGTAACCGGCCCTCGGTGTGTGTATTGGCATATTGACAGTGGGATGAAGCGACACGGCCACATACAGAGAAACATGAAGTCAATCCACATTAACCTAGAATAGGTCTTCATCTGTTTACATCAGGCTTAGCAGATGTAGACCGGGCCAAACATTGGTAATCAGGGCCAATACCTAATGCCCTGTTTGCTGTCTGAGCGGGGGGTCTTGTCATTCACTAATATGCTGCTGATGGAGGCAAACATGTGGCCTATAGGCAAAGTCAAGCTGTCTGTCTGGAGGGGAAGTGGATTCCCCCCCATAGACCTCCAGCATGTGAATAGAAAACACTCAGGTGGCACTGGGAAGAAAAAAATGAATGTCACAGGAAGAAATTATTCCTAGTGCTTCATTATAAAGCAGGGTGATTCTGCTGAATTATTCAAAAATATAATAAATCACAAGCTCATTCTTTATCAGCTTCTTTTTACTTTAATAGAGTTGAGACGAAATTTAAAAAAGCAAAAAGCAAAAAACAATCCAAAGTTTGAACACAAATATCAAAAAATTGTCGGATAGAAAAGACAACAAATGTCAGAAAGTCTCAAAGCTTTTGCGCTGTTGGTTTAATAAAACACCTGATATACAACCTGCAACATAAAGCGATAAAAATATAGTGTGTCTGTTTCATTATTATTATTATTATTATTATTATAGACTATACTGCAAACTCAATACTTGCAACCTGCTAAAGTTTATGCATCCAGTACAATAAAACGGGAGGGCGGAAACTCTCCAAAAGTTTAAATATATCGACAGTTCATCATATACCAGTAGTCGGGCAAACTAACACTTTCATAATCACAACACAGCATTACCTGAAGTCAATTAATGAACATTCATGCATGGTTGAAATAGTGGTGAGCTATATACATGTTCATTAAATAATCAACATGGGCAGGTAAAAAAAATGGACACACCAAACACCATCTTTTGCCTGATCTACTCTAACGATTAGAACTTCTGGTTGGACATTAGTGGGCCTGATGTTTCTGTTTTTCTAGCGCTGCGACACAAGCTGTAGAAACACTGGTGGGTGTCCTCTGCCAGAATAATGTGGTGTGACACATTATGAGCTGTAAAATGAGGAGCTGCCATCATTTGCAGGGCCACAAAGTCACCAATATGTATCTCTGAAGTGCTTCCAAACACAGGGTCCTTTTGTTTTTGTTTTTTTTCTTAAAGTTGAAAACGGTTAATTCTCAGCTTCTTTTCTCGTCTGTCTCAAAGGTTTTGCAAGCTGTTAAGTGGCAGAGTCAGGGGCCATTCATGAACTGAACTGAGGATGCTTGGTCAATTCCACTTCAATTCCTGGAGTTAGATTGGAAATGGAATTGGAATTGGAATGTCACCCAGCTCTGAGGAAACAGAATGTGAATTGGAATTGGAATGACAGGAAACAGAATTGAATTCCATGAAATTCCACTTCTGAGAGTTTGTCTCGACTCGCTAAACATTCTAAATCAAATAGACAGCTAAACAAATCAAATACATTCAATCATAATGTATGTAGTACGATTACATGTTACACATCAAATACCACCTGAAACATCCCTTTAACATTTTATGCTATTCAGTATTGATAATATATAACACTACTTGTAATCTCAGATATGTGGTAAGAAAAATCAAAACATGGAATTTCATTGAATTAAATTCCGACTTTCTGAAATTCCAATTCTGTTTCCTGCAGGTTCTTTCCAATTCCAATTCCTCGGCTGAATTGAAATTGAGTTCATTCATGAACGGACCCGACCCTGGTAAGTGGTGTTGATTGTGAACGTGTTGTGACATTGTGTAGCCCTTTGGTTTGCTGGTGAAAATGAGCCACCGTGAATCCTTGCTGCCACCCAGCCTGTCTCGACCCTTTTGTGCTAAACTAGCCTCAGATCTCTATTCATTAAAAAAAAAAAAAAAAAGAAATCATTGCGGTAATATAAAACATAGAAAATATACATGCAACACTGTAAAATGCTATTGTGTGGTCCTGTTGGACGTGCCTCATTTTTAGTTTTTTTTTCCTCGATACATTGCACTAATTCAATGCTAATTGTTTTGTCACAACTCTACCACACTAAGGAACCTTTAGACAAGATACTCAAACTAGGAACCACAATTTTCTCCAACATACACCTGAGAACCAAGCGTAGTCAGTGCCCTAATTTTAAGACATATAAATTAAAAGCATTATTTAACAAATTAAAGGCATAATGCAGTACTAAAATGGCTTACTCATATCCTTAAAAAAAATGGCTTGGCCAAAATACTTTCTCAAAGCGATATGCATTAGAATACCTAAAGGTACTAGAAACGGTGTATCAAAGACGGGACACATGAAGGGAATACTTGACTAATGAGGTGTCAACTGGGGCCGGAGAGGGGCTGATGTCCTTATCGTTTGAAGTAGCAAACTAGGCCATCGCCCATTCAAAGGTCCTTTACGCACCTTTGAACTGAATCAAAAGTCATAAGCCAGTAAGAGATGTAAAAAAGCCAACGAGTTGTTTATTGTACGTCTATGGAGTTTAGGTTACAGGCTTGATAGTGGGAACAAAAGACAAAAACCAAATAGTTGCTTAAATTCAACTGCTGCGTCAATTCAACTGTTTTGTTGACAGTGGACTCTACATGTACAGTCTAACAATATTAGATCAGCTACCGCACTTCTTAAGAAGCCAGAGTTCCTTTCAATCATTACTGCGTTTCTTAAACTTCTCATACAAATAAAACTAAGCAAAAAACAAAACAAAAAAAAAAAACACAAATATTTACAATTCGTAATATAAAAAAAAAAAAAAAAAAAAAAAAAATCACAGCACAGATAAAATGCACAACCCTGAAAAACTTTCCTAACATCTGCCGGGCCGGCAACATGTTTCTGGTTCCTGATGCTCCAAACATGAGATTCTTTTCTTTTTTTTTTCTTTTAAAAGCATGTGATTTAAAAGTGGTGGAAAAAAAAAATCATAAAATGTACAACAACCAAAAAAAAAAAAACAACAGATGATTGAATGAGACTGAACCCACGTTGTACATGTATATATTCATATATATATATATATAAAGCTTCAAAGAGACTTGTATAGCCTGGTCTCCTCTCTGATGTGGAATGTTGTTGCTCCATATCGCTTAAGTCATCGTCGTCGGTTGGTAGGTTTAAATTTTTTAAAAGTGGGTTCTAGGACAAGAAAAATAAAAACAAAACAAAACAAAAGCGGGGCGGAGGGATGTTCCGTGGCTAGCGGTGGGTCTCAGTGTCGGCCACCAGTCCGTTAGAACAGAGTTTCTTAGTAATACCCGGGCTGGTACTGCTGGCTCCATGGCTTCTGGTTCCAGAACTGCACAGGACACACATGAGACGCAAAGTTTAGTCACATACATGAGGCAAAATGCAGGTTAAGAAGGCATGAAAAGGCAGAAAGCATGACACTGGTCGAAATTCAGCATCACAGAGGCCTCATTTCGTCCCACTCCTGATCTTGTCAAGTGAAGAAATCCTGGTGAAATCCTTCAATTTAAAACTGCTGCTACTTTCAAGGCCATCCATTCATTTTCAAAAATTAAGGCCTTAATTTATTTTTCTCAAATCCACAAACCATTGTTTCCTTATTTATATCCTCACGGAAAATTCATATTAGACCATAGATGGATCAACAGCAAAAAAAAAAAATGTTAAGGTGACTGTCTCAATACCTTCATTTTTGACTGTCTAAAGTAATGCATCAGTGTGACATTCAGTAATCAGCTTCCCCAGCCGTTAGTCTGAAAAACCTCACACACTCATATGGACAGTATTTCACAATAAAGAAAAAGGGTCATTAAAAAAAAAAAAAAAAGTTCTAAATGAGTGATATTGTTTAGATAAAGGAACAATCTGAAAATGAAGTATGACTCCTTCTGCTGAGCCACAGTCAACCTGTATTGGCTTTGCTCACCATCAAATTAACTGAATAAGCAATTCAAACAACTGACAGGAAAAGAGCGATAAATGAGTCTTAAATGCATTTTAGGTTTAAATTGTTTACATTTACATTATCATTTGTAAACACCGGCACAGATATGGATCTGTACTTGGAGCTCTGGTGTGATGTGATGCTGCAGTAATACTGACCCCTTGCTGCCAGCTCTGGTTGAAGGCCTGGGCCTTGTCCATGCCAAAGTTGCCGTTCCTGTTGCCAAAGTTGCCACCATTCCTGCTGTTGCCAAAGTTGCTATTCTTGTTGCCAAAGTTGCCACGGTTACCGCCTCTTTGCTGGAACTACATAGGAAGAGAAGGAGAAAAGCAAGTTAAATTCACAACTTTGTAAGAGCTTTTAATTGCAGTTAAAATAAGATTAAAGATCCATACAACCAGAAAAATGAAGCTGAAAAGTTAAAAAACAACAGAATATAGGTCTCCAATAGTGATGTTAATGATAAATCGATGATGGATTAATCACCGTTAAGAATTTGACTGATCAAGCATATATTAACTGATTAATTGACAATGTAGGCTGTTTTCTGCTGAAATCATTTACCACCATGAGGGCGCAATTTAACTTCACGTTACTCAAAAAAAAAAAAAAAAAATCCACATTTTCTCTGAACTATGTAGCATGTGTTAACGGTATTTGTAAAGAGTAACTTGATACTTTTTAAAATCGGACAATTCTAACACTGCTCAACACTAAACATTAACATGAGTGCAGTGCAGAGACTTCATTGCATATTCCACCAGTTGGGTTCCATTGGACACAATGTTAAGACAAGTAATTAAAAGGGTAACTTAAGCATTTTTCAACCTGGACCCTATTTTCCCATCTTTTTGTGTCTAAGTGACTAAAGAGGACAACAATTTTTGAAATTGGTCCAGTATTGAGCGAGATCGCTTCAGCCGGCAGCCGCGAAACGAGCTGCAATGTAATCCGACGGGGCAAATCGCACCGTCAATGTACGTCCACTAAAAGTGCTTGTTTTTGCCACTGACAGGCTCAGATTGTTATTATAAGTGTCTGACAACATTATGGAAAGGACCCTACAGAGAAATTAAACGTTTTTCTTTACCTTTCGCTTGATCTGGTCTGTGTGTAACCAAGTCTCGCTCAAGTTGAGTTGTTGCAGGAAGTTACACACGGACCGGATTTCGCGGCTGCTGGCTGAAGCGATCTCGCTCAATACTGGACCAATTTAAAAAATTGTTGTCCCCTTTAGTCACTTAGACATAAAAAGATGGGAAAATAGGGTCCAGGTTGAAAAATACCGAAGTTACCCTTTAACACTAAACAATTAATCCCGACTAGTTAATCTCTTGAATTATGCTTGGTTGATTAACTTGTTGAGTAGGCCTAAAGACAGGTGTAAAAACACACATTTTGTATTTTCTATTTTCTGTTTTTTTACATAATGATTAATTGATTAATTGGTCATTAACGTGGCTGACGATCGATTAAGAAAATTTATTAAAATTTGCATCCCTAGTCTCCAACATTTCTCAATATTATGCCAAGCAACCAATGTTTTTTTTTTACCTGTGGATTTAGGTAATTCATGTATCAGTCTTATTATCAAACCCACCTGGTTGAAGTTGCCCCTGCTTCCACCGCCTCCCCGGTTCATGTTGCCTCCACCTCCTCTGCTCATGTTCCCCCTGTTCATTGGGCCGCCTCTATTCATGGACCCGCCCCTAGGACCCATGTTACCCCTCATTGGTCCGCCTCTGGGGGACCCGCCCAGGCTGGGCATGAGGCCGCCACCCCGGTTGAAGTTGCCGCGGTTGGGGAAGCCTCCTCTGAAGGCTGGGGGAGGCAGGAAGCCGCGGGGCGGACGGCTGAAGCCGCCGCGAGGGCCGGGAGCTACAGACAGACAAGAGGAAATATAAGTTAGGGTTTAAAGCCCGTTTCAAAACTGGAATACAACACTACTGCCTCCCAACTGCAGCCTTTGCTAATGTCAGTCTCACTGGATATTTCAGTGGAGACAGACTGGAGTCAAGCTAACAGACACGTATTGTCAATAATAGATAAATCTGTTCTTTTTGGGAATGGGAGGACAAATCCTGAACCATTCTGACACGAAAAACATCCTGAAATTACAGTTTTGGCATTATTATTTAAGACTCCACAAATGTTACATCAATATTTTCTTATTGAGTGGCATTGCATCCCCACCCCCCATTTTATCACACAGCAGAGACAAAATGTCCGCCCTACCTCCTCTGAAGTTGCCTCTGCTCTGGAAGCCTCCGCGGCCGCCGCCCCTCTGTCCAGGTCCTCCGCCGCGGCTGAACTGGTTCTTTCCTCCCCGGCCGCCGCCGCGCTGGCCACCGCCTCTCTTCGGCGGCATGCCTCCCTGGTTGGGCCTCTTCTCGGCAGGCAGGGCCGTCTTGCTCTCCTCCTTGTACTGCTCAAGCAGCTTGCCAGCCTCTTCCTTCTGCAGCTCGGCAAAGGTTACGTCGCTGAAGCTCTCTCCCTCCTCAGGCAGAGAGAAGAAGCCTGTAAAGGGAGGACAACAAACAAGAACATGACTAGGGATGCACAATATATGTGCAACTACAGAGGCATCAGCATATAAAACAGAAAGTTATTTTGTCAGGAACTTCAACCCCCAAAATGAGCTGATAATTCTACACTACAACCCAGGATGGTGCCGCAAAGACAAAGTAAGCTTTTGAACTTGTGAAAATGTGATCAAATGAAATAAAATGCATCCATCGGTATCCGAAACAATGGACAAAAAAACCCCACAAAAACATTGCAACTAATTCTTTATTAAATAAGGACATAAAGAGATGCACAGTGAATGTGAAAAATGTGAGCCTATACTGCGGAAAATCTTGTCAAGAAAAGGGCAAGCAACACCTTATTACCTTTCATTTTGAGGAGAGCGTGCTCAGGCACTTCTTTGCCGTCGCTCTCGGCCTTCTTCTGGGCTCTCTGCTTGTAGTCGTCGTCAGAAGGACAAACCACCACGGCTTTACGCTGGAAGCCTGCAAACAAACACATCTTCCTCTTCTGGCCTGGGGCGGACAGGTTAGTCTGGGGAGAGAAGAATGATACTCAGATTTTAATGTTTGATTTGACCGTCTTGGTACATTTCATATCCGTATGATATTGGCACAAGCAGTGTGTGGAATCAAGAATAGCCACTTACATGATCCAGGATGTAGTTCCTCTTCTTGCGAGCAGCAATCTCGATGAACTTTCCCAGGAAGAGTGGTGCACGCTGGGAAATGGCAGTCAGTTTTGTAGTGTCCTTCGACTGGCGTTTCAAGCTGCCAATCTGTATTAAATGAGATTACATTAATATTTGATTGAATACACAATTTGAACAATGAAACAAAACATACTGGGGCTACAAAAGAAGCTAGACGTTGGATGACAGGACAGAAACGGATATCACAGATGTACACAAAATCTATTCAATTTACATTTTAGCAATTTAGTTGATGCTCCTATCCAAACTGACTTAAAGCTGGTGAACAGGTGGGGGTTCAAAGGGTTCATGACTCTTGATGTGCATATACTGGCTGTTTCGAGGACTGACCCTGAGATTTTTGGTTACAGAATGGTTGATCCAACTACTTGGCCACCCTCCTGCCACTTATCTTCCAAGCACAGTCTTATTTCTAGCGCTACCAAAAATAATCATCAGTACTGACCATCATCTTCTCCACGATGGTGTCGCTGCCTAGGATGTAGTATTTCCCAGGGTTCTCCTGGACGTGGTTCTTCACCCATGTGGTCTTCCCTGAGCCTGGCAGGCCGACCATCACTATCATCTATGACAGATGAAAAAAAAGAGGGGGGGGAAAGGATCAATATGATTATCTAGAAAAAGTCAGGAAATCAGGAATATTTACCAAGGAAATTAATTTGCATTATATGGCTGCAATCCCCCAAAAAGGCAAATCTACCAAACAAATGACTTTAAATTGAGAAGACGACAATCATGCCTCTGCTACAAACTATGATGTCTACGGTCAGTGCGTTTTACCTCGCAGTTGGCCTTGGTCTCTGGTCCCTTGGGCCCCCGGACTCGCTCGTCCACGGCGATCTGCTGCAGGAAGGTGAACCCCTCGGGCTGAGGGAAGTAGGGAGTCTCCATCTGGCCGAAGTTGAACTCCACAGCGCAGTTGTGGCAGATGACGTGGGGGAAGAGGGCCTGGTCGTTCAGAGAGTCCTTACCGACCTGGAACGCTGCCGCCGGCTCCCCGCCGTTCTTGGAGAAGGACATCTCTACTTCTTCTCCCTCAAAGTCCTGAGGAAAGGCAAAACAGACTTGTAAGATGCAAGTAATGCTCTGATGTGCGATTTTATAATTGATTCAAAAGAAACAATCATCAGGTTTTGAAATGATAGAAAAATGGCACATATGCCACATTCATCCATACAAATTAAATTATACTTCCCAGTTTTTTGTGATTTTGTATGTGGATTTGTTCTTTCTGATAATATTAATACAATACTTGTATTGTACAGAATAGCCTTTTCCTCTAACATCTCAGATAAGTTTCTGTTAGGGCACACCTCCTAGATATACAACATATGGGATAGTTATATCAAATTTGGTCTATTGGTTATGTCCTGTGAGAATGATAGATTATATATTTTTTTAATCTCACCTGTACACATTAGAAATCTGCCCCTCTTTATTTTTTTTTTTTAAATGATCATATGTTGTTACTGTTTTTTAATGACTTGGCTTCCATTTTGTCTACATAGTAAAAAAAAAAAAAAGTAGTACTGAATCTGAGGGTGTCTTACAATAAGGCAGCAGATGACGTCATTCTCCTCGAAGGTCTCTCCAAAGTCCTCTGTCACACAGTTGGTGGTCTTCTTGCCCTTCCCAGAGTAGGCGTATGAGTGCTCCTCCTCACCTAAAAATGTATGGAAAAAAGAAAAAACATTACTTTCGTGACAATTAACAGACAGTTCGGCATTTCTGCATTAGGACATTAGGTATGAGTCATTAGGACAATGTAATAGTGTGTGTGGGAGTGAATTATTTGTGTTTGTAATAGGCCACCATTAGTATAATGCATCGTGGTTAGTGGAGCCATTTTACATTTACATGTCATGCTGTCCATACACCACTAGAGGGATCTTTAAGTATATTCTTCTTTGTTAAAAAGCACATCAACCTCAAGTTTTTCCTCATCTGATTTCACCTGTCTTCATGCATACATTTTAAGTGCCGTTTATTGATTTAGCCATGTTTTAATACTGGGTTTGCTTACTATGCAGGCACCCAATGAATGCAAGAAAGCTCAAGTATTCAGTTTATATGAATTTTAGCATTCCATCACAGCTTAAACTTGGGCACCAACTTTGTCTTTAAAAACCAAGTAGTGTGCATAGAGGGAATTGGATAACTCAGTTAAGACTGACTTGAGACTTGGCATCTACGTGCATGGATTGCCAAAGTGGAAGTGGAAAAACCAACGATATAAGGCTTACAGAGAAAGACTACAGAGGAAATATAGATACTGACCCAGGAGCAGAGTGCCAGTAGCCAGGGACCAGCCCACCTGCACCTCATGGATGTCCATGTTCTTACTGGAAATGTGCTTCACTGGAATCTTCTCTGTGATCTGTTGACATGACGCAAAACACATGAGCAAAAAGTGTCAGTATCCATGTCCACTAGTCCATATGCGATGACACAAATGGTAACTTTGAAGGCCTTTTGAATTTTATCTTTTTTTTTTTACCATTTCTATATTTTATGAGCATGTTGTAAACTCTGCTAGTTTAGCGCTACATGAGGTATTATTATTATTAACGTTCAGGAATATAATCATGAATCAAACACACCAAAAAAAGCATGGTAGAGTAGGGCAAGAAAACAGAAAATCTCTTTAGTATGCGTGTCCAAAGACCCGCATACTAAACTTTACAATTGGAGAGGGGTTGGCTTTACCTTCATCTCGAAGCAGACTTTGCCGTGTTTCACGCCGTAGCTGGCCTTGCCTCCTGACCAGAGGTAAGCAAAACTCTCCATGGTGAGAGAGGAGGCGCTGTAACGGTCCCGCGACACCTTGAAGTGCAGGTCGCAGTTGTCTAGAGTACACAAATACACACACAAATAAATCTGTGTCCAAGTGAAATGGTTAACTAAAACCTTTACCATGGTAGTCAATGTGATGCCATACATAGTAAATTTAACATGATATTGATAATGTACTAGCTGTTTAAAACTTCCATGTTGCCGTTTCGTTCTTGGCCAGGCCTCCCACGCAAATAAGATTTTGGATAACCAACTAGGTCAAATAAATGTGAAATAAACTAATTTCCATGGTTATAGTAAATTGTCACATTTAGGTATGGTAATACTCACAAGCATCCAGGCAGACTTTTGTGTCGTCAAACTCCTCATCCTCTTCCTCCAGGGGCGGCACGGGGGACTTGAACGAGGCCCTGAAAGAGAGAGCACAGCCAGTCAGTTAGAGGAGTCAGAGGTCAATGTAGCTGCATGGAGCCTGTAAAGGTGACTTGGGTACCACCTGCTGAAAAACATGGGGGGAGAGACAGATAGAGGGGGGGGGGGAGACAGACTGGGGGAACAGAGAATACAAAACAGAAAATCCGGCAGGCGTGAGCCTTCAAGCTTTTTGGATAGTTAGATTTATTGTCAGCCGTGGCAGACAGCACTTACCTTGCAGTATCCAGCGAAATCTAAAACTAGAGAGAGACACAGAAAGAAAACACCTCCGCTAGCCGTAGTGTGCAAGGCTACCGGTGGGTGAAAACGATAAAAATCAAAGCAGACCTCTCCCCTTTCAGTGTTTATGGTTTCTGAGATTGCTGTGGGGTCAGTCCCAGTAACAATGGGTGTCTTTATATTTAACTCCCTGTGTGTAGGATCCTCACTGAAAAGGTCATGACTACCTCAAACTGTCCTGTGTAACTATAAAGTACAAGATAGTTCCATACTTAACTGAAATGAGGAGTCAATGTGTAACAGGAGTAGGCCATGAATTTGTGCCAAAATGAAATACTACAGCAACTTACCAACTCTGTAGATTGAATTTGATACCAAAATCCCTTGTGGACACTTAAGAAACTTGTCAAAATATTGTCCAATAATCCAATAAAGTCAATTAGAATGCTGTGTGTAGTGTAGATCATTGCTTCAAGTGTGAGAATGATAAAGTACGGTAGAATAAAATAATTATTTAGGCAGAATCAGATTTGGGGTTCATCATCCTGTCTCCATTATTTATTCCAGACTAAACACCTCCCCGAGTCTGTCATCTTGTTTATCCTCAAACAGCCTTGTGCGATCTACAAATGGCTGCCGTGGGGAGATTTATGGTAACATGGGAGAACGGCCATGTTCTGTCTGAGCTGGAGCATATGGTCAATGCAGCCAGCCAGCAGGTCTCACACACACACACACACAGGCTGGCAGAAGTGGCTCTACAGGCCTGTAACTGCCTGGGGGGCCTTTGATTGCACACAGGGCAAATTAAAGCACCGGGATGTTATCAGGGAGGGGGAAAAAACAGGGGTGATGGGCAAAAGCAGGAAAAACTGGAATCTCCATTGGAAATGAAGGGAAGCTATCGTCAACCGCATGAAATTCTGGGGGGGAAAAAACTGGAGGAAAAAAACAAAACAAAATCACAGCCCTGAAAAGAGACAGCAATGCCAACATGTTCTAATTATCCTGGGTCCTTGGGCGACTCAATCTAGGTCCGGTACAGAAAACTGTTAAAAATCCCAGACTTGTTTATTGAGATGGAAAAAAAAAAAAGAAAAAAAAAAAGACAGCTGATGTCCGCAAGAACCGTAGACAGACGCCGCTTCCTACCAGTCGCTCCCCACACTGAGTCAATAGCGCAATGAAAACAAAACACTGACCAAGAAGTAGGTACATGTATACACACACATACACCCTCACACACACACACACCATGCATGATGTCACCTGCGCAGGGGAAGAAAGGAGACTCGTAAAACACATGCATTCACACTCTCGTACATGATCACATACACACAAGACATGATACGTGGGACAGAAATAGCATTTTGACATCATACAACCAGTAAAACAACTTAAAAAAAAGAAAAGAAGAAGATACATCAGTGCGAGGCCGAACGATGGACGGTCAATAGCGAATTCTTCCGTGGACGTTCCAAAACACTTTGGAAAATTTTGCTACATCCTTGTGTGCTACTCTGCAGCGGTGGACCCTTCCTCCACTCCCTCCTCTTTTCCTCCCCCACCCTCCCTCCCTTCAAAAGTGCACATCTGCTACTTCCCTCTGGGTTCTCTTTGAGCAGCCTTGATTCACCTTGAGGACACAATGGGCTTTCCAAACAATAAGTGGCATGAGGAACAGATGTAAAAATTCATAGAGACTTGATAGATGCACTTCTGCTACAGAATGCAGTCCATTAAAGACACAATGTGAGTGGGCACTGCAAAAGGTAAATGGTAAGGTTCTTTAAGTAGTCAGGGATGACCCTCAAAACATGTGTGAAAGTAAAGTTATTAATAAATGGTATAATACTTGAAAATGAGGGTTTTTGACTTGCTAGTTAGGTGCATTGGCACTTAAAGCCAATACAGTTCAACAAAGCTATGGATGGCGCTTCAGGGATGCCGAAGGCCATTTTTGCTCTGTCCCATCCTTACCAGCTGTATTTGTTCTCTTCAATAAATTCAAAGTAGCCCCTTCCATGTTCCTCCCGGCGTCTCTTAACACCCTTCTTATTCTTCTGATCAGCATTCGTGTCTTTGTCCGCATCCCCTTTGGAAATAAAACAAAGATATAGAATGAGGTGCTCCTTTTTGAGAGAGAGAGAGGTCGGACTGGCAGTGGGGTTCTGGCCCACAAAGCCCGTTCATTAATTACAATGTGTCGACCATTATTATTGTTATATTAACTAAGAGGTAACACCTCATGGTTACACTTAATATAAGACAATCAAAGTCCATGAATTATAACAGTTCTAATGACCAGATAGTAGTTACAATGTAAGCTGGTCCAAGTGAACATTATGACAACAGTGTTTGCTGGGATTGGGAAAACAATCACTGCAAAATAAAGAACGGGGACAATAACCCTGAAATCAAGGGCTTAAAATAGACTGTTTTCAAAGAGACTTGGGTATAGTTTTTTTTCTAGGGGACAAGTCTATTGTCTGGGACAAATGCATCATGCAAGGAAAAGGGGAAACCTGCCTAGACCTGCACTGACCCCCTTCCCCCATCTTAGCTTGAGTAATTACTAGGTTGGCTAATCTATTTATTGGGAATTCTTCTTTTCTATCGTCGTCTGACAAAATAGCTGACGTTTTCCATTCAAACCACGGACAAACTTACCACGTGTAACCTAGACAAACACCTGCCTTATCTCGTCTCGATTTGAACATCTTCTGGATAGCTTAGGTTAGCTAGTTCAGGAGTTCCCAGACCTTTTAATGTCAAATACTCCTAAATCAATACACATTATGCCACAGTCACCTATTTGAAGACATTTCATCCCAAGGATCACGTAGGCCTACCTGATGAGATTTTATTAGATACTACTGTTAATTTGTAACTACAGAAGTGTCCATACTGTAGGTTGGGGCTAACAGTGGAGACAGGAAAATCTATGATCAGTGGCCATTCTTATACATTTTCTTACTATGCCAACGTCTAATTAGTGGAATATTGTTCATATGAAACAATCTATTTTTTCTGGGGATCAATATGGGAACAACTGGACTAGCTAACCGGCTAGCCAGCTAGCTAGCACTGCACCGCAGACACAAAGAAATGTAGCTTGTCAGCTAATACCATGACGTTAGCTGGCAAGCTAACATGCTAACCAACCGAAACGAAAAGCCGTTGGCTAAGCTACCTAGCTAGATAGTTTACTTCTCACTGTCTCACAATGGAATCGTAGCTAGACGACGTTAGCTTACGATTTACCACTACTAAAGCTAACGTTAGCGGGCTGGCTATCGATATTTAGCTAGGTTAACTGAATTGGTTACCGATACTAAGCTAGCTGACTGGCTACAATTTGTGGCGACCGCTAGCTAGCCTAGCGAGGTCACGCTATCTGGCTCAACATGGACGCTCCATTGTAACGCATTCAATCATTCCCCACCCGGCTCCAGCGGCATTGCAAAACTGACACCCAGTCACAGTCCATCCAGCCAGTCACATTTTCTGAACCAACCCAGTCGACTCACCCTCAGCAGCCTGGTCTCCGGGCTCACCGTCCTCTGTGTCTATTTTCTCCATGTCGTCCACATCGCCCTTAAGCATGGGATCCATCTCCTCCTCCTCGTCTTCTTCTTCTCCCTCACCCATCTCTTCGTCCTCCGCAACGACATCACCGCCATCTCCATTCTCCTCTTCTTCTTCTTCTTCCTCCTCCTCTTCCTCTTCTTCGTTGGCCTCCATGCTTTCTTCAACCGGGCCTTCTTCTCCTTCGCCCTCCTCTTCCTCTCCCATGCCTTCTTGGTCAGCGGCCGGACCAAAACCCTCGTCCGCTGGCTCCTGGTCTAGCGGAGAGTCTCCGGCCAGGGCCTCCTCATCCAGCGCGGCCTGCAGGCGGTCCATCAGCTCGGCCTTCAGCCCCTTGTCCGACAGCTGACGCTTTTTCAGCTCGTCCTTCAACTCGTTTACTTTCAATTTTTTCACGTTGATAGAACTCATGGCGAATATTAACGACAAATGTGTACGTGCTACTGTTTATGTTAAATAAAATCCACAAATAACACGATAAATAAATAACAGGACGCCTTTGTTAGCGGATGTAGTTCAAACTGCGCCAAATGGCAGCCGCGTTCCTAGCCCTTTTCACCGGCAAAAAAAAAGAGCTCTGCTTAGCGGGCGGTGTGGGGGAGGATGATGACGTCTGTTACCGTAATGACCCTGAGAGCAGCGCAGGCAGTTTTTTTTACTCGAGGGCCATCTGTCACAGCCGTGCATTTTAATCACACTAAAACACAAAAAAATCTCAGAGCAAGCTTTGAGCTGTGGAAGAAGTAGGATAAATGTGGAAGAAAAGGGAGAAATCATATTTACCACAAAAAATACACAGGATATGATTGAGCTGTAGCCTATAGGGATGTAGTGGCGGGTAAACCTACCTAAAGTCTGTTTACCCACTTTTATTTGTGGAGTGTGTATCCACTATTGTATCCCAAAGAACTATAGTAATCACTTAATACACTTTAGGATATTATGCAAATATCATAACAAAACTTCATAGCATATCATGCAGCTACTATGAGTAAAACATGCCACAGCCTATAGCCTACATTATCGTGTAGGAATATTATAATATAATGTGACCATATAAGATATAAAATACCGTCAAGCACGATTATTTTACGGACGTCAATTAATGTAGTAAGTAGCCTAATATCAAAGAGATGCAAGTTATATGAAGATGGGGTCTTCTAAGGGAAAATAATGTGGAAATATGATTGGTTTTTGCTTTGAGGACTATTATATTGACGCCAGGAGATAGAAATATCAAGTAGGAATAAGTTCAGTATAAACTCACTTGAGCACCACAGACATGCTTTAAGTTCATATAGGAATATTATATAGGAATATTGCAGTGATTTTTCGCTGCGCAGTCTCCACGCCCATGCAGACTAAGTATATGGACTGACAAATTCTGTAGCAGGAAGACGCACAATTCAGTTGCCTAATAAGCTGTTGAATGGGTGTGTGGTTTAATGATTGCGTTTATAAGCATCAGGTTGCAAAAGGAAAAAACAAAACCAAAAACATTTGCGCTTGAAATTAGTCCACAACCATAGACTGTACATCCAGTCTTTTCTTTTGGGTGTTTGAGGAGTTGCTCCTTACTGCCTCCCTGAGGAGAATATAATAAATGCAAAAGTTAATTCAATAACTGTATGAAGATAGTGTCTGCCAGTGTGCGCTCCCTCCTCTCCAGTGTGCCACTGTCATCACTCCACCACTGAGCAAGTGTCTCCAGCCTCTCAGTTTGGCCAATAATTCCTATAGGCCTACCATGAGTAAAATATTTGTTTTTTACATTCGTGGGTGTTTGGCAAAAGTAAATCAAAGTGCAGTCTGCTTTTGTTCGGATTTCCTTTAAAGCCTGCATTAACAAGTTGTCATGTCTTCTCTCTCGCGGAGAGGAGAGAAATGTCCTGCCACGGTGAGAGGAACACACTGGGTAAGTTAGACTTTATTCTTTATGAACAGGATATTGTTAACATAGTAAAATATTGTGCTAAAATTCAGCCTGTCCGATAAGAATAATAGCCTACTGTTGATTTGTTAGAATAAACATTAGGGTGTGGTTTCACAGTTGTTCACGTCACTTGATTTCTTATTTCCCACCGTCGTAGCCCACATGCATCCTTCTTTAGAGTATCGTTTTCATATTTCTCAGAGCTCAGAAGTGCCGCATCACTGTGAACCCAGCGGTTTTTCTTCTTCGGGTACCGAGCAAGGCTGCAGCTGCCACCCTAAGGAGCGCCCTTCTCCTGAGGGTGCCGGAGGGTCCAGGAGCGACCCACACAGGACTATGTGCCAGAGAGCCAACGCTGTCCCATCCTCGAAGTCTCTCCCCGGATCCGTAGAGGACCACTTCAGCACTATTTCCTCTGGAAGTGGGACTTACAGAGCCGCTATGTCGGGGAATCCAGGCTTCGGGAGGTCTGATAGGAAAGTTGCGTGTTGTGAAAAGTGCTCAGCGACCCTGGTTGCTCTGAAGAAACAAGCTTTGAGCCTGGCTGTCCACCATCACCTCTCCTCCTCCCAGGTAGGATGTAAAGTCAGTCACCATCCTCTGCTGTGGAATGAGTTGGTCAGGGATGTAGTGGAGGGTAAACACACATAAACTCAGTCTGCACACCTTTTTAGACTGGCAGAAATCCTAAGCTCTTAGCCTATTATCAGAATTAGGCTATGTGCTGGCTCAAGTGTTGGCATGAGCAACAGGATAATCCTATTCATATAAACACATCTCATAACTTTTCAGCAGGGTAAGAGTTGACCATAATAGATAAAAAAACAAACAAAAAAAAAAACAACCTCCCATTGAATCTCCTTTATGTGCACAACAAAATTTGGACTATAAGTTTTGATAAGGCGTCAAATCTGATTTAACTGATACCCCAAGTAGATCAGATTCATAATTTTGCATAGTTTACTACATTGGAATTGTAGGTGTTTCTCTCTTTTTTCTCTTTTGTTCAACTGCAATAGGAGGTGTAATATAAATATAATACTAGCTCAAAAAGAGGCATATTCCCAAATTTTTTGATAAATCTTTTTTGTTATAATTTTGTGTTGTTTTGTTTAATATGACCTAGAAGAGCAACCCACCAAGTCAAATTCCTTGTATATGCAGACAAATCAAACAAATTCTGATTCTGACAAATTTGACAATATAAAATACAGTCTCTGCATGGCTTTGACACATTAAGTGCAGAAAATGTGTTTTGACTGTTGTGCTGACTGTATGAGGGATGCCCATGCACCTATATGCTTTCCCGCATCCTACATTTGTCGCCACCAACATCCATCATGCACACTCCAATCAGCAAAGTAAAGCAGTGCCATTCCTGTGCGAGCGGTTTCAAATGGGCATGAATATTTCATCAAGGCATCCCTGTGTCCTCTCGTCAGTTGTCTCCATAGGGGAAAGACAGTATTTATTTTTGTCCTATTGAGTGGGATAGGGCACAGCTCACGTCATGTTTTTTAGAGGCAGACCACAAGCCTACACAGTGTTATATGGTGCGAGCTGGAGGGAGACAGTATCTTGTAGCCACAGACACAGCCAGTAGAAATCTGATAAGGGAGCTCCGTGCAGGTTTATTGATCTGGGCATGATTTCTCAAAAGCATCTTAGCTCCATAATGTCATCTTTCTATATGGGCTTGCAATCTGGCTGAGATGGAAAGTCCTCAAATGAGAACCACTGCCCAATTGCCCATCTGGCTGATAAAGCACATTTGCCATTGTCTCCATGATTTGTCTCTCTGAAGAGTAATATTTCCTCAAATGGAAAGTTGTAAGTAATAGCAGTAGTATATTTACACTACCAGTCAAAAAATTTGGACACACCACATTTTTCTTTATTTTTACTATTTTCCACATTTTAGAATAATAGTAAAGACATCAAAACTATGAAATAACACAAATGGAATTATGCAGTGACCAAAAAAGTGTTAAACAAATCAAAACTATCTTATATTTTAGATTCTTTAAAGTAGCTGCCCTTTACCTTGATGGAAAGGCAAAGGCTTTGGAAAGAAATTCATACATAGGCATCAACTTCACTATTTATATTTGTCTAAGAAACAAATTTCAAGTATTTAAGAATAAGCCTTTATATCAAAATGGCTTTAAGATAATGAAAAACATAGTACATTCAATCAGGTGTGTCCAAACTTTTGACTGGTGGTGTATTTATTTATTTTATTTGCATATTTAATATATCAATCAGAATAAACAGAATGCCAGGACATCCTTGTGGCTTAATGTCACTAGTACATGGTCTGTATTAGTGTGCTGACCCAGAGAATACCCTCAAATCTTATTTTTGGAAGTAGTAGATTTTTGTCCCTGATGGCTCAGCTCTTTTGGAATTTGAAGTGACTTTGTTTTACATAATAGTCCAGAGCTTGTAAAGTGCTCCCTCTGGGTGAATATGGGTCATTTGCCCTGGGCTGGTAGCTTGAAGGATGGAGGGATGGATGGAAAGAGGGGGAGGGAGTTGGTCTGGTTGTTGATAGGTGTCAAGAGCAGAGGAAATAGGATGTGACACTGTTTTATCTTTGTCAGAATGAAAAGGGAGATGATGGTTTGATGTTTGATGCCTCTGTGTCAGATTTGACAGACAGGGTTCAGGTTCTGAACTCTAGCTGAGAGTATGCACATGTAGGGCGGGGTGATATGGTTGAAATCAATACCATGATAATCATAAGGATTTTTTTAAATATCAATATATGGCTTATATGCAAAATCATATGTTAAATAATCAAACTGATGTTCATTGCATTAAACTGCTTGGTAATGATAAGTTAATTATAAAGTTGAATTATTGCCCAGCCCCAATTCACAGAATAAAACATACCAGCCTTGTTCTCTGGGCATATTATATCATATTACATTATATTTTATTAGATAGTATATCCACCTCCTCTAGTGTAGTGAGCAATTTGTTCAAATTTAACAGTCAAACATTTATTCCCTGAGCAGGGAAATGAAGGAGTATCACTCTCCATTCCCTCAACAGCTACCATTGCTGGCACCTAGCTCTCCAGTGTTGCTGCTCAGTGGCAGAAGAACAGCAGAAGACCGTGTTGTACTGGGCAGCTCCCAGGTGTGAATGTGTGTAACTGTATGAAAGTGAAGTCAGACAGTGCTGTAAAGGAGTCTACGTACTCAGCGAACCTCTCCCTGGACAAATGAAGGTTAAAAAACATAGAGGACAGTCAGAGAGGTGACACACTGCTCTCCAGGAATTTTCTATTTCAATCTGTGGTTAACAAGGGGGATTTGTGACATCATGAATTTATTTTAAAGGTGCAGTAAGTTCGATTTTTACTGCCCCATAGCACAAAAATAACCATAATATATCTGCAGAGGATTGATAGGGTTGTTGATCAATACAATGACTCACTGATTACTTTGCCAAGTGCTGAGATTTCTCGCTTTCAAAACTCACTCTGGCCTATAGTCTGTTTTAGGACTTTCAGGTTGGACTGACATCTACTGGATAAAAGCATGCTATTGCAATTGCAATTGCAATCTGCTATTGGCTGATCTTGGTTACCTGGTTTGTCATGGATCAGCCAATAGCAACCAAGATCTGCTAATAGTAGATTGCAATTGCAATAGCATGCTTTTTTAAATAGATGTCAGTACAAATTGAAAAGTAGTTTTTTACATTTTACAGGAAGCAAAAGTAATGAGATTTTGATATAAAAATACAAGAAAATATTATTTTTTGTCATTTTTTTTGCATAAATTGTCAAATAGGTGTGCGGTATGATAAATAGAATTGAATGTTATCCAAAATGGCGAAAAAGTCATTTTTCATTTAAGTGGAGGAATAAGTGAGTGACTACCTGTGACTACTCTAACTCCCAACACCTGCCTACTGAGTCTGTTTCCACTTAGTAAATGCAAAGTGTACATTATTCCTACCACCTTTATCTCAAATTCTGTAGGACTCGAGCGTTGTGGCTGCGTTTCTTCTCGACAACCTCCACGTCCACAGCAGTCGCTCCACACTTGAGTCCAGGGAAAGAGACGGAGAGCTGGGGGAGTGCGGTGCCTGCGGTGCAAACCTGAACCAGCTCAAACAAGAGGCGGTCCACCTGGCTCTGAACAGGGATCAAGCCAAGTGGGCCGGTCCATCAGCCACTAAGCCTCCTCCCTCTGGATCCAGCCTCTCTACTGGGACACTGCTAAAACAGAGTGAGACAAAGTGTGGAGACAAGGCTCCAAGAGAGGCTGCTACTGCCATGCATCAACCACTCAGTCGGACCCACAGCCCTCACAGCCCCAGGACCACTCAGAGGACCCCTCAGAGCCCCAGGACGTCTCAGAGGACCCCTCAGAGCCCCAGGACGTCTCAGAGGACCCCTCAGAGCCCCAGGACCACTCAGAGGACCCCTCAGAGCCCCAGGACCCCTCAGAAGACCCCTCAGAGCCCCAGGACCCCTCAGAGCCTCAGACGGAGGGGCCCCAAGCTCCCCAACCCTGATATGGACCGCTGGGTAGAGGAGCAACAGCAGCTGGTCGCATCTACGGCTAAATCTGCATCAATGACCAGCAGTGATGGTGTCACCATCTACCCCTACCATCAGGTACAGCTAAAAGCCTTCTCTTAGCACTATATCATACATAACACCCCCCCTCCCCCAGCGTACAGCCCCCTTTTAATGAGCTATATGGGCCGAGTGTGTCTTTACGGGCGCACGTGTCAGCAAGGCAATGATTCATAGTGCCTAATCAGACCCTATTTAGATCCGACGGCTGAGGACGTTGTTTAAAAGTACTTTTGCTAATGGAATAGAATTGGGTCATGATTTATCCCTGTCATAAAAGCAAGCCAGTCAAAAAGCATTTGTGATCAATAGGGGGATGGTCATATTTAACGGGGCGGCTTGTGAAATATGCATTAATGGGGGTGAAAGCCGCACCAAATTCAGCCCACCCTCCCCCAGTCCTCGCTGGAAATGGTTATGAACCCATAGGAGGTGAGTGGAAACCATTTTCAGGTGTTCTACTTTGAGTGAAAGGTTGGGATGAACACAGTGTCTATTGAAGTGCTTCTGTGTGTTTTTTGTTGAACATTGACAGACCATGCGCTCCTGACGCCCAGTGACATATAAAGTATAGTCAATCTAATTATTGCTGTTGTTGTGAAAATCTCGTAACTCCAATTTCAGTGACTTTTCATGTCTCCACTTAAACTGAAAAATTACATGGTGCTCTATGAGTTGACCATCCTTGGGTTCATAAAACCCTTTCAAACCCCACTGGATAAACTAAAAAATGCATGGTGGTCAAGTTAAAAATAGGTTGCTTCTCTTAGGCCCAAGTTGACATTTTGGAGATACAAGGTTTTCAGCCAAGAGTGAGACAATATGCTTTGGTTGTCATATTGCTGCTGTCTGACTTAAAATATCTCTAAAAATCAACTTTTTGGAAAACTGCCATGAAACACATATTTGAATCAAACTAAATGTAAATGAAAAATATCAAAATTAGAGTGACACGGTTTTGAGGCCGTCATTGTAATTAACACTTTACTCTTATTTGACGATACAAAAGGCACGCAAGACTATACTGGGTAGTGCAAGAACGCCTAAGAAATTATCTAGACCAGCATGAGCTCAGATCGATGCAGGTTTATATGGCTGATTGGAAGGAGAAGCAATAAGAAGAGTGGAAGTGGAAGTGGAGAGGAAAACAGAGAGGAGAGGAGTAACAGGGAGGAGACAAGAGGAGGACGGAGGAAAAGTGGATGGGAGAAGAAGAGGCATGAAATGTTAAGGATGGGGGGGTGGAAGAAAGGACTGGAGAGAAAGGGGGCTTTAAGGGGGTGGAGGAGAAGAGGAGAGGAGAGGAGAAGAGAGAAAAGGAGGAGAGGAGAGGAGGAGAGGACAGGAGAGGAGAGGAGAGGAGAGGAGAGAAAAAGGAGGAGAGGAGAGGATGACACAGCAGAGTGAGGAGGAAAAACAAGATTTTGAAGGGCATCAAGGGCTTCGAGAGATTATAAAAGACCATAAGGAGATGAGAGGAAATGAAGGGAAAGCAGAATAGAGAGAAAGTGAAGACTAAAAACACTATGACAGATGATGTAAGTCAACAAGAAGAGAGAGAGGGGGGGAGGTAGCATCTATACAGTATCCATATTACCTTCACATTCCCCCTCCCAGCCTCCTTCCAAGCTAAGCCCTTAGCTTTCCCATGGCTCTAATTGGCATTTCATGGTTGGATGTTATCTTGGTGGGAGAATAAAAAGCTGACGTTGTTATCTTGCCCTACAAAAAAGGGCTGAGACATTGATGAGACGTGGAGCTTGAGAGCGGTATGGGAGCCCACTGTAAAACAAGACGCTGGCTGCCTCTGTGGCCCGCGGCGGGGCTCGCTGACTTCATTTTGAGCAGCGGCGGCCGGCGGATGCATGCTGAATAGGTCATGCACAGTCCCTGCCGCACACACACACACACACACACACACACACAGATACAAAAAAACTAAAAAAAGTCACATTTATGAATGCGTATAAAATGCAAAACATACATAGAAACGCACCTTGGGGCTAAAAGTGCATGTAAGTGTTGGAACCTCACAACCTAAAGCTGCTTTGCTTCCCTGACTCAAGGGGTGTGTGTGTGTGTGTGTGTGTGTGTGTGTGCGTGTCAGATCAAAGGCAGTGACACTATGTTTACTAGACCTCTCCATCTCTGAGTCATGACTTAAACTCAGACAGCAGTCACCACAGCCTTCACTAACTATTCCTCACACGGCAAACGCATCCATCTAGAGCCATAATATGACTAACTGTGTGTGTGTGTTTAACCCAGTGTGCTCTCAAAATAGATGCCCTAACCACACAGATGCACGCCGATCCCATGCTCTCCTCTGAATAACTCCCGTGATAATAGTGGCTTTTGGGGGGTGGGTGCCGTGCCGCAATTACAGATTTGGGGCTTTTTTTTTTTAATGAGCTTTCTCCCCCGGCAGACTGCAGAAGACGCCACGCTGGGCTGTGGAGACGCTGGGACGGTGCAGACGAGCCCAAAGATTCCCCACATCGCAAGAGTGGTGAACATCGCCAACTCTGCTGCCATGTCCTTTCTGGCCAGGTAAGTGATCTATTTTCTATTTCTATATCTATTAAAATAGTAATTATTTTCAGTGAAAATAATTTTGTCAGTAAAATATTTGAGAAGTGACTTGGTGTGAATGTAAATTAGAAATTAGCTAATATATGACGTTAAATTCTTTCTTAATTAAGTTTGATTTCTGTGTCTGACATCACACCTTAAATGCACTGCAGTTACAATGTAAAGCAATGTAAACTACACTATATAAATTCTATATGAATTCTAAATCACTTGTTCTGTCAGTACTGTTGGATAAAAACTTGTTGATTCCAATTTCAGTTTCATTTTTTCTCTTTAACTGAAGATTTATATAATCCATAATGTGCTGAGTAAGGCTACTGAGGATGAGGCTTATAAAACCCCTTCATTACCATTGGTGTAATTTCATAAAAATGCATGCTGATCAATGGGAGTATCAGACAGTCATTGAAGTGTTTTATCCCAAAACACTCTATATTCATACTGGAAAAATATTCCCTGATTTTCATTGAACAGTATTCAAAAATACAATGGATTATGCGCTCTTAAAATGCTACTATTTTTAGGAATACGTTTAAAGTCTGTTAATAACTTCAATAATATTGGAAAAAGTCAATTGTATCATCAAGTAACAATTTGTCAGAGTTGGTGTCACATTTTTTAAATCATAGCTATCTTATTTTGGAATGAATCTCTTCAATTACTCTTTTTTCTTCCTCTTGTATTACTTTAATCTCTATATTTGTGTCAAGTTCCAGTGGTATGACCTCTGTGAGTTTCCCTCCCTCTCTCTCTGCAGGGCGGCCCAGAAGCTAAACCTGACCTCCAGGAAGAAAGGCCTGGTTTCTGACCCGGCTCCTGCTCATCTCTCCACCTGCTTCAGGGGGATCATCCAGAAAAACCCTCCGCCCGTCCCTTCCTGCCTCCTCCAGGCTGCCGGCAGAACCAAAGACTCACCCAACACCGGCAAGGTAGACCATGATGCTTTGCTGCTCCTTCAAAGCAGAAAAACATATCCACACATTTCTTCTATTGACCCAAAGCTTCCTGTTGTTAGTCTATAACCTGTTAAGCCACAGTATATTGTTCAACCTAACACTATACGGGAAGATTTTGGCGGCATAACATAGTTAGTGTATACCAATTTGGGTCCCAGTCTAGTTTTTTAAAATATACACCTCAGTCTTTTTGTTTTTGTGCCCCGCAATAAAACTGGTGGGAGTGTTCCAATCGTTTATACTTTATTTAATTTTTTCATCCATCACTTGCAACTGGTCTGATTTTGATAAGACTTGGGGGAAAGGTTGCAAAAATTACTGATCAGCACTCCAATTGCAGGTCAATGTTAAAAATTTGAGCAAGCGATATTTCTAATACTGTTAGATTGACATGAAATTTGGTTCACATATATCCGGCTATCCTTGCTCTGCAACTTTGCCTCAAAATCGTAAACATACATCATATTGGATTTTCCAGCATTGGATTTTCCAGCAAAAAACAGTTTTTACCCCCAACATGCACTATATACTGTACTATATAGGCTACATATTACACACATACATATACTGTTAGGGGGATTGTTGCTGCTTCATTGTAATGATACTGATTGGCCTAAGGAGTGGCTGCATCATTTGTGGGAGACGACATGTTTACTGTTGCCTTGTTTAAAGACTTACTCAAATATGAAATAAAAGAAGCAACAGTCACATCAGTAGAAATGTCTCACAAAGGCAGCCACAGTCACTTGGTGAAGATCCCATGTTACCCCACCCACTTTTTACAATACTGTATGTTGCAATATGTTGTTATAATACAAAGAATAGAGCTGCATATCAGAGTTCTCAGTGTGTATTTTGACAGAATTTACTATCACCCTCGGCCACAAACACCTCCTTGGAAGTGTGTTTTTTACCGCCCATATCGCAGAGTAAAGACATCACAGTCAATTTGGAGGAGATCCTGTATCACCCCTCCTTTATGATACACTGTAATGTGGTGTTAATGCCTCCATCTTGTTTCTGCCCTCCCATGGGAGAAGGGGGGGGGGGGGATCAATATGGCTGCCCACGTCTCATAGATGGACTCATGGGTTTAGTCTAGAGTTACAGATGAGGGCTCAGATAGACCCCTCTGCCAGCTGCACCTGCCCAAGCACTCAGCTCCGTGTGTCTCTGTGTGCATGTTTGTGTGTTCATGTATATATGTGTGTGTGTGTGTGTGTGTGTGTGTGTGAGAGCCAAGGAGGATTTTCTCCGCTTGCAAATGGGTTCTTGAATAATTTAACCCCCATAAATAGAGCTTGACACTTGTTCAATAGCGTTAGGGAGCCACTTCTTGCATAAGGTATTAAAATGATGGAGACGGAGGGTGGGGGGGGGGGAAATATCTTCACAGACACCGGGAACTTGTCATCTCGCAGATGGAGCATGTGCTTTTACAGTTTCATGATTGACGGGTGATGTCATCGTGGCATAATGCGGTCCTGCGCGATTTCAGCTAAACTACTTCTGACTGGGCGTCTGGTTCCTTAGGGTGCTGAGGCGTGCAGAGCTCTGAATCCAACTTTGTCTCACGTCATCCTCTGTTCTCTCTCTCCCATTTCTCCCACCTCACTCTCCACCATATGACAGCAACAAATCAGAAATACCATGAATATACATTTCTATTGGGTTTATTGACCTTATCATTGCCTATTGTCTTTTCTGTGGTATATGTTGCCTCAAGTTCCTGTAGGCTGAAAAGTGTGAGCTTTGTTAAATGGCTGTTGGGGTCGACGGATCTTAAATTGAACTTAATTCAAGACCTCAAAGCCTCTAAATCCTCAAAGCTTCCTGTAGAGAGCTGCATTAAGGAATTAATGTCATGACTTGAGGAAATATAGCAGGAAGTGTGCATCACTATGCAGCTGTAAGTGAATGTAGTTTCTGTTTATTCACTAACTGGGTCAACTGTCTATGTACTACAGTCTAAAGAAAAAGTGTTTGGATCTCAGTCTAACTTTATATGTCTTGACTGGCGGCCCATTTCGATTTTTAGATTGATTTGAACATCAGTAGACGGTTATGAAGCAAAACGACAGCCAGACAGTTTTTGATTATGGGTGTTAATTGGCCTTTAGCTCACCGTCCCACTTTGATTTTATTTCTTGTGGGGTTTCTTGTAGGGTGCAAATCCCTAATCGTGCTTGAAGTGTACGGCTTTTGTTCTGCCAAGGTTTCCCTTTTTCTTCCGAGGTTTCTCTTAACCCATGTTACATCAAATAAGTTTCTCAGCCTCCCACAGCTGAGCAGCGGGGGCTCAGAGATGAAGTCTGACTATTTTACTTCACTCTCCGCTTAGACTCCAGAGCTAAAACCCCTGGTTTGGTTAGCATAACGTCTTACATCCATTTCAAAGGGAATGTATAAATAGAAGTGGAGATGCTGCCACTGCCGTCATGGCAGCCAGCTTTAAACAACAATCTTGAAGATTTTGTGGCTTGTATTTTTTTTGCGGTTTTCTCATTCTATATGGTATCTTTGGGTATCATTATGGTTTGACCCTAACTTGCTGAATTTAATATGAAGATATTTTTTAAACCTCGCTGTTTGAAGCTTTTTCATAACGTTCTGTTTGCGACGTGTTTGTTGTTGGTGTTTGTTTTGAAGAAAGTTGAAGTTATGCCGCTCACATTCTTAGCTGAAGGGGTCATGTGCTTTTTTTTTTTTTTCTGAAATCACTTACATAAAAGTTGCTCTGTAAAAGCGCAGCGCCTGCTCACTTCTTGCACTGAATAAATAATGGCTTCTTCTTTGTGAGGTGTGCTGGAGTAGTTTAAAATGTTTTGGCATTTCTTCTCTGTGTGTGTGTGCACTATATATATATACACATATACAAAGGTCAGAACACTTCACAAACACACTTCACACAGAAGATATATGTATAGGAAAGCAATAAAAACAATATTGTGGTAGTATTGTAAATATTAGGGATGTGATTGAACGGTTGGTTCAAATTATGGTTCAGTAATGCTCTCTCTTCACTCAGTAAACCTTTTGCAAGGCACTTTCGAGCCAAGTTGGAAGAAAATAGTTGAACTGGGCAACTCCCAGTACAGTAACAAGTAAAAACAAAAGGCATTTCAGCTGCCTAATGTCCCACCATACTCACCATGATATATTAAACATAACCAATTATGTGAATTAGAAAATATTCTATGTCAACAAACTTGTCTTCACATAACACATGGGTTGTATAATATGATGTCTGTATCTCAAAGTATTAAGGAGTTATAGTAGTTTCAAGAAAATCAGTTTTTCCTTATTAATATGCAAATTTGTCCAGTAAGATGCTCCAAAATCTAACCAGATCATTTACTCTATAGGGAGAACCTGTGGTGTTAAGTATGTAGTTTCTATTATGTATTGTTCTTGAGTTATGGTGCTCACAAAATGTGTCTACACGCACACACACACACACACACACACACACACACACACACACACACACACACACACACAGACGCCACCATAATGTGACATAACGTCCTGTAATGTACCATGGTGGCAGAACATAAAAACAGCTGCAAGCTATGAATGTGTGTAATTGTATGAGTTTGAAGCAGAGCAGAGCGTGAAAAACAGCACGTTTGCTCAGCCAAATTTCAAATTTCACTGGTAAATACCAGTTAATAATAATCATTTTCAACCCAATCCTCTCCCATCTCCTCTGTCCTGCAGGTCAAAGTGGTGCTGAGGGTGAGCCCTTCTCCCTCGGACGGCCGCACCCAGCCACCTGTTCTCCGGATCGACCCGTCCAAGAGAAGAGTCATTATAATGGAGCCGGTCTGCAAAGGCCAGCCACACACCACACTGACGCAAGGCAGTGAGGGCAAAGCTCTTCTTAAGACCTACACCTTTGATGCAGCCTATCCGCAAGAAACAAGCCAGGTTAGGCGCATCACCACGATTCCTGTCAAATAATATCGGAATATGGTTTTTAAATATTTCTATTAGTGCTTGATTTATCTTGATCTATCCTGCTCTATATTATCCCCTTTTTCTACCCGTCGGTCCTGCATGCGGGACCATCATTACAAACACATGCTTCACAGCCAAGCTTTGTTCAAACCCACAGAACTGTATTTTAAATTCTTGTCAAGATCCCAAGGTTTCCAAAGATACCAAATATGTCATGCTGAATTATAGGGGCATGTGTATAAAATGATGCACAACACATCTACAGTTTTTCAATTTGATGTAATGGTGCAGCCATAAAAAAATGACGTCTTGGGTTTGAATATTTCACTCAATATAAGCGTGCTATAGCTTCAATGAAGCATTGGAACAAGCAGATACAGAACATGCTGTACAACATGTGACGTGTGTTGTGCAGTATGGACAAGACATTTTTTTCTAACTTTGAAGAGGAAATTTAAAGGGAAACTCAGTCTCACATTTGGGGCAACACACTGTAAGATAAATCAAATGTATGCTATGTTTTCTCAAGAATTCAGCATGCATTCAAGTATTCTTCCCCCAGTCTGTATTCCACACACCACGGTTGGTTAGCTTTCTCTGTGTGATGACCTGAAAACCGGTAGGGCCTCTTAAAAATACCCCGTCGGACAGCCATCGCAATTACACAGCGCATCAATTATGATCCGAGTTTCTCCGAGCCCGGCTTACAGTATCGAAGCCCACGGGACATGAAGAGTCAGCATGCGCTCCTCCTCCGCTTTATTCCTTTTTCGTTTTATTTGATGTGTTTTTCGCAGTATGGAGATGAATCATAAGAACCCTTGCTGTCCTTTGTTCTCTGTGCCAGGCCGAGGTGTGCGCAGGCGTCTTGGCTGATGTCATCCGCTGTGTGGTCAGCGGCAGCGATGGATGCGTTCTGGGTTTGGGATGCGCCGATGTGGGTGAGTAATCGGCCGCTTTAAAGGGCCAGGGGTTAAAACCTCAAGATGAGAGTGGGACGTCGGCTTTTATCTACACTTACGGGCCATCCATCCATCCCCCCCTCCTCCTGCCTCCTGTACCTCACTCCCGCTCCCGCTATCATTCTCTCTTTCTTCTATCCCTGTCTCCATTTTCTCTCTCTATCTCCTTATTAATCTTGATTTCCATCTCTATCTTTCTCTTCCTTTAGTCTCTCTCTTGCTCCATTTCTCTCCCTGTTTTTCCTTTTTTATTTCACTTCCGTCCCTCTCAGTCATTCATCCTTCACCTGTTACTGTGTAAAATAAAAGCCTATTCATCAATTATACAACACAGTTTTTTGTTTTAAAAGCTTCCCTCCCTCCTGTTAGACATGTCAACATTCTGCACAAAAGACACAAATACTGTATTTTATTTCCTGCAGCTCTGAGCTCGGAGAGGACTGTAGACAAAATGGACTGTAATATGTTGCTATTAGAGAGATGGAACCCTGCACTTAGCGTTGCTGAATGGGTTTAATAGATGGTGCAAATAAAGTAGTACACACACACACACACACACACACACGCACACACACACACACACTGACACAGTAAGGACAGGGTCTCCTTGGAGCTGCTTTTTCACATGACGCCACTCTCCGTAAATCTGATTGAATTAGTGGGCCGATACAGACTACATGCGGCCCTCAGCCAAGGGATATCAATCTCCCGCCACACAATGCCATTCCCTCTGAATAATGGCAGGCAGCTCGGCCTTTAATTGGAGTAAACCAATTCTCTTATCCTCATTCAATTAGAGTTTGGATAAGACAAGAGCGGGCAAAACCGGCCCATAGCTCGATATCAATACTGATGTGGGGCAAAAGTGCAGAAGATATGGCGTGAGTCCACAAGAAAACAGGCAAACATAAAAGCACACACACACACACACACATACAACAGAAATATACTCACATATATGTACAAGTGTGCGCCCACATTCACAAATCCAAGACACAAGCGAACAAATGAACTGACACAGACACTTTCATGCACACTCTCTTGCACACTCTTTCACACACATGAACACACACAGACTCGACACTCCCAACCCCTTTCTCCCTCCTCAGTCCAGTTCACTTATCTTGACATGTATTGCATTAAAGCATGTCTGAAAAGCCCCTCAAGGCTTTACAGTAGCATGTTGCTCCTCTCATTCAGACGGTCGTGTAGTGTTGCTTGCTTTGTTGAATCTCATTTGAAACACAGATCCTTTTCCTCAACGATATTCAACATTAAATGCTGCAACTCAAAGGCAGTTTAATCATCCAGAGTGATTGACTGTGTGTGTGTTCTATAAATCTGCTCCTGTCTTCATGTGTGTATGTTTGTGTGTATATGTATTGGGTTTTGTGCGGCTGCGTGTATATCTGTGCATTTCTGTTCTTGTAGACACTGATTTGCATTTGTGTGTGTGTGTATGTGTATGTGTATATGTATGTGTTCATGTGCTCAAGTACAAACTTGTGTGCCTCCATACATGTCTGGTTGCACGTGTGTATGTGTGTTCATATGCATAAACATTGGAAAACCCTTGTTCTGTTTTAATAATTTTAATTGATTTGATGGATGCACATTAACATAAAGCATCTAAAATGTGTGTTTCTCTGTGTGTATGTCCGTGTGTGTGTGCGTGTTTCAATGCCCAAGCAATGCCTCAAGCATGTATGTTTATTTGTACTTATATGTGTGTGTATACATTGCCCGCCACAGGGTCTTGGTCCAGCATGGTGGGGAGTGATGAGAGTATCCAGAAGTTGGGGCTGATTCCCTGTGCCATCTCCTGGCTGTTCAGCGCCATCGAGCGCAGGAAGGAGAAGACCTGGACCGATCTGACTGTATCAGTGTCTGCTATAGAGCTGTGCTGCGGCGAGGAGGAGGAGACGCTGAGGGATCTGCTGGGGGAGGTGGTCCCCTCATTAGGCAACATCCAGGACAGCCCAGCCGCCCAGATTAGTCTCCAAGAGGACCCCGTCTACGGGATACAGGTAGAAGGAAAAATGTTTTTTTTTTATTGGAGAAAAAGGGGCTTGTTAAATGACAGGGAAGTTTAGAGAATTGCTGTTTCATGTATTCTGTTTTTTTTCAGTTCCAGTTGCTCTTCTGCTGTGGCTCTCAGTCTCTCTCTCTCTCTCTCTCTCTCTCTCTCTCTCTCTCTCTCTCTTTCACCAGTTTTGGGCAGCACATCTTGTGTCACTCAACACGTCACAGCTTAAATACGCCACAGTTAAAAATATGTTGCTAGCACCATGTATTGACACTTGGAATACTGTGAATACCCAAGATATGTCCCAAACCTACACTCACAGAATTGTTGAAAAATTACACATCCTTTACAGGAGGGGTTCTCAAATATTTTCATGTCATGGACCCCCGAATAGACACACATTAGGCCACATAACCTCCTTTGATAGGATATGGAAAGATTTATGTTGTTGATTATTTTTGAAATATGTAATTGTTTACACTGTATGTGAGGAGACAATAGTGGTGAGTGAAACCTATGGTTGGAATAGTCATTCTCATGCATCCTCTTATAGGGATAATATCTAGTAAACTAGTAAATGAACCTATTTGTTATTTTGCTGAGGGCCCCCAGGAGCCCTTACAATGACCCCTAGGGATCCCCAGACCACATTTTGCGAACCGCTCCTTTATCCAACTGCCCTAAAATGCACTCTACATGTGATTTTGTGTCCCCCTACTCCCCCTTCTCCGCCCCTCCTTCCAGCTTCGTAACCACAACAGGGTGAAGGCCCCCACTGCCGAGCGGGCCGCCTCCCTCCTGGATGCAGCCATTACAGCGCGTCGCCATGGTGACATCATTATGCCCCCATCCCTCAGCTCCATTATGTTCTTCACTCTCCACGTCCAGCCGCCTCGCACAGAAACCAGCACCACTGGAAAAGGTTGCTATGACATATTTGGATATCAGATTTAGTGTTTTCCCATTATTTCACATGTTCATCCCAAATCACTGCTGATTTAATACTTCACTATTCAATATTTAATGTGCTCTTTAATTATTCCACCAAGGAATGACTAAGTATGATTCAGTAATTTGTTTATTCGACCATGTTCACATGGTTGAAAACATGGCTGAATAAAAAGCTTTTCGCAAAAGGACATTTACATGAATGCATTGCACATGATGTGAGCTTTCCTCAAATACTTGAAATAACCCAAACACTTCATTTTCATTCTCTTGTTCGTACCATTCTTATCTGTTCTGTCAGATGGCTTCAAGTCTCTTTTCTCACATTCGTTTCTCTTCATCCTCTCCTCTCCTCTCCTCTCCTCTCTGATTTCCCTCCTTAGTTTTGCGTGGCCCTACCAGACTGACCATGATAGATGTTTGCAGCAGTATGAGGGGAATGACTGAACCAAACAACAGCAAAAGTAAACTTCCTCACTCTGAACTAGGCCCTGTTATCTTGTCTTTACTGAGTGGACAGAAAAACATCCCCAACAGGTAAGAACCTAGGTTTATCTAGAAAATATTATTGGTTTAAACCTTTTGGCGTGCCCTGGTGTACAGTCAACAGCTTTAGTATTCAGACAGTGAGCTGAAGTTGGTCTTTTCTGTTGTTGCCATTGCTGTATCTTGGTTTTCAAAGATATTCAGATGTTTGCCTCACATTCATCTTTTGATGTAAATCCATATTATAGATGAAGATGTGTCTACAGCAAAAAAAACACCAACTTTTAGCTCATTGTCCCAATACCTATAGGCCTGCACCAATGATGGATTTGGCTATTTGGAGATGGAATTGACTGATGCATAATTTGAGCTGATAATAATGTTTGGACATTTGTTTTGTCTTTGTACAGGGGTAGTAAATTGACAATGCTCCTTCGAGAGTCCTTGGGTCACGTAAATTGTCATACAGCGGTGATCGCTCAGATTGCCGAGTCACCAACACACCTACAAGAGGCCTTATCCACTATCCAGCTGGCTTCTCGCATCCGCAGGACGCAGAAGAGGGCGAAGGTACATGTCCTGTACCGCATTATCAGCGTTTTGGTGCATCTGCTTCTTTACACTTTTGTCTTTACACTTTGTTCATGCATGAGTGAAATTATTTGTTTTTTTGAATAATACACCTATATGTATGGACATTAAACCCTTTTTTTTGGCAGTGAGGGAGTTTCATAATTTTGCTTCTTAGATTGTTTGATTTGATTTGATGAAACTTACATACCTCTGACTCTTTATTATTTGGACTTGTCTTATGATGTGATTCTTTTCCCTTGAGCCCCAAAATGTCATTCACTGACTCCTGGACAATATTTTGGATTTTAACCATAGGCCAAATGAATAATGCAGAGAACAATAACTCTACAATTCATCTTCATTCCAACAGCAGTCCACCTCATGCTCTCCTTGTGGCAGGAGTTTGAGCAAAGAGAGGGGAGGGCCTCGGTCTCTGTCCCTGCGAGCGTTTCACTCCACCGGTGAGGTGGATGTCGACGTCCCTCGTATCCGTCTGTGCGGAGAGCTAGATGACCGCTCCAGCAGTGACCAGTCCTGCGACACAGTCATCCACATAGACTCAGACGGCTCGGTCCAACCCAAAGCCGCCTCGACGCTGGCCCAACCCGAATTCGTCCCCATCATCCCCTCACTGCAACCCAGCAAGCTCGACATGGACGACCCAGAGTTTGCCGCTCTCCTTCAGGAGCTTCTGAGCATTCCTCGACTGCAAGGAGAGAAGAAGAAAGATGAAACTGTTCAAGGGAAAGCTGAGGTGCAGAAAGCAGAAATGAGGCAGCCAGAGAGGGACTGTCTCAAATGTGACACGTTTGCTGAACTTCAGGAGCGCCTGGGCTGCATTGACGGTAGTGAGACCGCAACGGATGTGCCCAAGCTCCCCTCAAAGGGCCCTTCTGCTAACAACGTCACAACTAAATCACAACCGCAGAAGGACACAGGGAAACAGCCAGAAACTGAATCATCAGAAGCGCCACAGACACCGCTGTTGAATCAGGAGCTGAAAGGCTGCAATCAGACTTCTGTGGGAGAAAAGCAAACAGATGGCGCCTTCCCCGGAGACAGTTTTCAGAGAGAGGATTCGGGTCTGTACGACTGTGAGGAGGGCAGTGCAGCCAGTTCCAGTGAGGAGCCGCTGAATCAAACTCACAGTCTTAACATGATCTGCCAAGCCGGTCTCTCGGAGTTGGCCGACACCGGAATACTTAAGTCAGATGATAACCTCTCTCCTCAGGACTGTGACATGGATGCTCAGAGCATGGCTGCTCCCAGTTCGCTTGCTCTCGCACTTCAGCCCACTGGAAGACAGGGGAGTCCTGAAGTCGGTGATTGGCTCAAACCGGAAATAAGGACCTCACCGGTTGGCAAGAGTTCCCCCGTAACTCCTTCCCTCTTCTCCCCCACCTCCTCCTGTTCCTCTTCACCCTCCTTGGCTACCAGTGTTATACTTGGCGACATCTTACCTCATCTCCCCACAGAAGAAGTTAAGGAAATGAAGGCTACTATCACAGTAACGGTTCAACAGCCACTGGACCTGAAGGGTCAAGATGAACTAGTCTTCTCTATGGTAGAGGAGGTGACCATCAGCGGAGCATTGGACAGAGGCAGGAGAAGCGGCAACATTATTCGTATCAGAGACACATCCCAGTCACCAGCACATGTTCAAGGCTCTGCTGGCTCTCAACCAATCAGAATCATCAGCAATGACAGTGAGGAATCTGCAGCTACAGGTTCTAATATTGGTAAAAGCCCTGCAGTTCATCCCATAGCCACAGGGTCCAGCACTCAAAAGCCCCTGTATCAATTCAGAAGGGAAAAGAGGTTCTCACCTTCATTTATAAATCCCATGCTCATGAATACAGATATGGATTGTGATTTAGATGATGCTAAACAAAGAGGGAGTCATGATGACAGTTTTACACGAGTGGAGTCATTGTCGGAGCCCATGAAGAATAATGTCAAATGTCCAGAAGATGAGAGAGGCCTTGAGGAGCAGAGTGGGGCTTTTGCTATTGAGAATCATGACAAGAAGTCTGACAGCATGTCTATATCACCTTTTAGCCAGATTTCCTACGACACACCCGTCTTTGAAGATGCAGCTTTCTACGATGACACTGCAGAAAACAAAGCCTGTGGAAAGAGGCCCAGAAACACAGACAGGAGTTACCCCAGAGGGAGGGAGCGTGTTTATCCCACTAACACTCCAAGGGGCTTGTTGGGGGTAGAAATCGGTCGCAGACTTGTCGGGAAAACCCCTGAGAGAATTGGTGTTTCACCTGGTTGCGTAGCAACCGTCCCTACCTCCCACAAAACAGCTAGTTTGCCTAGAGGCTGGCACAATGCCAAACACCAGGAAAGCTACTGGGGCAGTCACATGGCAGACAACCACAGAGACCCAGGGGGGGTGACATCATCCACCCCGTGCAGCCCAGGGGTCACCCTGGAGAGGAGGCAAGGCAGACAGCACTCCCCAGCCAGCCACAGCCACCGCTTCTCCCCTCCTCGGAAATACAGTATGGAGTACAGACGGGAGGCTAGCAGCCCTACCAGAAAGGGCGTTGGATCTTTGTTTGAAACTTCAAGTCTACGCATGAAACATGATAGTTTGAGTGGGAGGCTGAAGTCACCCATTGAGGACAGCAGCAGACTTTTCAGTGCCAAACTAGAGCAGCTGGCTAGCAGGACTAATTCCCTTGGGAGGACCCCAGGGGACTTCCAAACTCTGGATAGAGGCAGCAGCAGCACCTCAGTGAGCTCGAAGGGGAGCTCCAAGGGAAGTACTGAGGGGAAAGGTACGGGGAGTTATAAGGGGAGTTATGAGGGAGATTCTACCTTACCAAGGGCTAGCAGGAGTCCTAGGAGAACTCTACCCATGGCTGACCAGAGTCATCATTTCACCGCCTCCAACAACCACCCATCTCAATCTCCTAGGTCTACCCATTCCAAGCTCTCTGCTGTGGGGAAACTTAAGATGGCTAGTCCCAAAGTCCGTCGGCTATCTGCCCCCAGCACCAAGAACATCAGCTTCTCCTCCAAAGGCCTGCGACAGTCCATCAACCGCAGTGCCAGTCTCTCCCCAGATGGGAAAACGGTTAGCTTTGAGCGGACATCCTCCTTTCTGTCCTCCTCCCCTCCATGGTCCCTTCGCTCCATCAGCCGGACTCCAAGCCAGAGCTCCGCATCTTCATCGACCAAATCCCCCATCCAGGGGTTCATGAACGGGCGGATCTCTGACCTACTGAAAGACAGGGAAACCAGCTCCACCTCAGGAGGACTGGACAAGGCGACCACCCAACCCGACCATCCACTCCCTTCGCCATATAGCCGGGTGACCGCTCCCCGGATGCCCAGTCACCTGAGTGGGCACGCCAGTGACGTCACCAGTGTGTTGAGTGGCGAGTTGCCTCCGGCTATGGGGAAGACATCTCTGCTTTTCCCTAACAGGAACAGCATGGTGAGCAGTGGCTATGAGAGCATGGTGAGGGACAGCGAGGCCACAGGCAGCAGCAACTCAATCAGAGATTCGGTCAGTGACAAGAGCGCCTCTCTCCTCAGCGTCGCCCGCAGCAACCGGACGTCCCGGAGGAGAGGCAACACAGGTAAAAGAACCGGAATGACAGGCCCTTGCATGAATTATATTACTTCAATTGAAAATATAGGCCTTTCTTCATGGTTTAAGGCACTTTATGATGATCCCAAGGCCCTAGAAACCCATTCAGAAATAATTGTGTAATTTCAAAACTCCATGGGTGTCAGTCTGAAAATAAAGCTTAAGAAAGAAAGAAAGAAAGAAAGAACAAAAGGAAGAAAGAAAGAAAATAACTGTATGTTTGTAAACATTCAAAAACAGCCACAATATGAAATATTGGAAATAGATTTTAGACATATATTTACATTTATATGCAAGTTTTGTTTTTGTTTATTCTAGATATGACTTAGATTTTTCAACTTTCAAAAACAAATGCTAGTTTTATTAATTATAGTTTAACCATATTTCATGGTTGTGTAGCAGTTTGGCCACACAACTTTTTAAAGTGATATTAAATGGGGGTGGCAGAGACTTGTAATATACATTCACACTTTGCTGGCCTTAAAAGACTAATCGTGCAGTAGGGCACATCATTAATTTATGATCACAGTGACAACACTTACTAATGGAATTATAAATGGGGAAACTTTTAATAGTGTTTTGTTGTAGATGAAGGTGAGCACAGTGATAAATAATACTTGCTAATGGAGCAATGAAAAACAGGAGACGACAATGCATTTGCCTGTTGAGCATGTGAAATATACAGTAAGTCACCCAAACATAATCTATTGTTAATTAGCTGAATAAATTCTGTCTGAAATTCATTTCCCCTTAAGTGTCCCCTTTTATAGCTTAGGTAAGAAAACAAATTCATCTCTGTCGTAGGTGAACGCCATGCACATATCTTAAGAGTTAAAACACATTCTTAGTCTCTCTTGATCCCAAGGACCTAGAAAATGTGTCTCTACAAACTGTGTTGCCTGTTTGCCAGACAGAAATACCAAAGTCCTGTCTCTGCTCAAATCGAGTTTTATGAATAATGAAGAAGCCCTGGCTGGCTGTCTTTGCCCCCTGTGGTGGAAGCCAGGCCCCTTACTCTCTCCTCAATTCTTCACAAGTGCACATGGATTGGGGATTGGAGGCCGCAGGAGGACACAAACCTTAATTTGTCATCTGGGTTTACTCTTTCTCATCTTCTTTCTAATCCAGAAGGGAATATAGCTACTAAACCTTCAAATTCATTGGAGCCTGTGAGGTGATATTTCAGTAAACAGAACATTTTCCTTTATTAACACAGATACTAGCAGAGGCTCAAGAATAGTCTAATATGAATTAAATAATATAACCTTAGTCTACATTGCTGGATTTATGTGCCATGTACATATATTAGAAGTCGTTTTGGACCAAGTTTTTAAAATTAAATGAACTCCCGTATGTCAAATTGAAAATCTTTAACTAAAAATACAATTCCACTTTAACAGTAGAGAGCATCAGGAAGGGCAGGAGAGAGAGAAATACAGGCTGAGAGAAAGCCTCGAACTCGCGACATCTTTCCCTCATTACACACTCTGTCTCTGCCTGCTGTAGGCTCCCACCAGCGCCGTCTTTCCCACGATGCATCCCTGCCCATGAGGCGCTCGGCCAGCGGTCTGCGGGCTCGCTGGGTGGAGCGGGGCATCCCAGAGGCCTACGAGATCAAGGTCTACGAGATCGACGATGTGGAGCGGATGCAGACACGAGCAGGTGCTGGCAAACAGGTGACGGGTTTATTTTGATTGTTTTTAAGGAGTTAAAGAGGCAGCTGGTGGCACCTGGAAGGAATTGCAACAGCATCGATAGACTTGTCTCCTCCTACACAAGTCTGGCACAGCCTCCACCCCTCTTACCCCGCACGTCCCCCTGAGCTACGGTATCCTGTAATTGACACACTAAAGTTACATTTTCACAATAGAGACAAGTAAGCTAACTAATTAGAGCAGAGATCCAAGGGAAACGCAAGAGGTAATATGTCACCATGCTACATAATAATAATACTGCTTTGTCATTTGCTTTTTTGTCTTGAGAACAAGGCTTTTTAGCTTTCGTAACTGAATGTGATGCCAGTCAGTCGCCTGCTAGGGAGCAGTTGAAAATGTGAGTGGGTGGGTGGGAGTGGGGGTGGGGGTGGTTGAGGTTTGGGAGTGTCTTGAAATTTCAATGAGGTTTTGTTCCAAAACAGGTTGGAAAGTGAGTTTTGAAAGTCAGAAATCTCAGCACCTGGTGAAGTAATTCAACCCTCCGCAGATATATCATGGTCACTTTGTGCTATGCTGCTGTAAAAATCGTACTTATTGCCCCTTTAAGATAAGATAATAAGATAATAATTAATTAATAATTACTTGTTAATAATTCATAATTTATAATTAATAATTAATAATATACATTAAGGTAATATAAAACTTTGATGACCTCATGGGTTAAATTGGGTCATTGCAGCAGCAATGAATAAATAAGAATACGACAAACAGAACATGCTGTGGGTAAAAGAACAAAAAGAACATATTGAAGATAATAAAATAAATAGTATATTTTGAGGACAAATTTACAGCCTCCTCATCTACTACAAAACTCCTTTTGGTTTGAATTATTTAATTAGAGAAATCATCTCTTCTTTTTGGTAAGTGCTTTTTGGGGGAGGGGATGTAGTTCTTGTCCAAATAATGTCATCATCCTTTAAAATACGTTGCATAGAAAACAACAGCAAAGGAATAATTCAGTTATAAAAACAGTTGTAATAGTAATGTAGTAGTACAATAGCAGCAGTTGTGTAATTTATTTAGAGCTTCTCTTCTCTTTCCCTTATGAAAAATGTACATGTATTAACCTTTGAAACCATTCCCTCTGTGTAACAATGTTAGTATAATCAGAGAGTATTATATTACGTTTAGTAGCCTACAGACTTGTCTTGGTTCACTGCCCAGGGTGTCGTCCTAACATGGTGTGTATGAGTGTGTGGAGAGAGAGAGAGCGAGAGAGAGAGAGAGAGAGAGAGAGATGGGTGCTGTTGTTCATCCAACCTCCAAAACTCTGTGTGGGCATGTGTGTGTCTTTGTTTGTATGTGTGTGTGTGTGTGTGTGTTTTTTCAGGGGCCTGCGTGCTTCAGTGCCAAGCTGAAGTTTTTGGAGCACCGGCAGCAGAGGATCTCCGAAGTCCGGGCCAAATACAACAACCTGAAGAGAGAGCTGGATCAGGCCAAGCAGAACCTCATGCTGGAACCCGCCAAGTGGCACCAAGAGTGTGAGTGAAGCTGCTGGTTCCTGATGAGTTAAGCATGCAAAATAATGCTTCAATGAATAAAAACAAAAATTAAGCTTAGTGGGGTGACAGTGTTTCACCAGAGGGTGCCATGGTGCTCCTATTCCATAAGAGTCATCATTATCATTATTGTATTTCCTATTTCAGTACATTACATTTGTTAACTTTGTACTTACATTGTGCTATTACACCTTTGTAAGTGCATTGTGTATTAGGCAGATTTCCATTAAAGGGGTAATTAAGTAATATAATAAAGTCACGTTTTCACAATAGAGACGAGTAAGCTAGCTAATCAGAGCAGAGTTCAAGAGGTAATATGTCACCATCAGAAATCTCAGCACCTGGCAAAGTAATCGTTCAGTTGTTGGTATTGATCTCTACCCCCTGCAGATATATTATGGTCATTTTGTGCTATGGGGCAGTACAGACCTTACTTATTCCCCTTTAACTACAGAGCATTTTTATGTACTTACTTACAATGACTCCTTAGGCTAATACACAGGTTAGTACATAGGAATAAGGTAAGGTTTGTAAGGTAAATGGCTCCCTCGTCATTCTTCTCCAGTCGACCTGTGGCAGACGTTCGAGGTGGACTCCCTGGAGCACCTGGAGGCCCTTGAGGTGGTGACGGCTCGGCTGGAGAGCAGGGTCAACCTCTGCAAGGCCAACGTCATGATGGTCACCAGCTTCGACGTCTCCACCAAGCGGCGGCAGAAGAAGCGACGGCGAACCGCACCGGAGCATCGAGGCTTCATGGGAATCTGAGTTGCCCACTGATAGTGGGACTTGAGACATTGGTGTCGTCATGGTTAAATGAAGGTAAAGGAAGGATACCCACATGTTTTTCCTCAGTTTTATTTATGTTGTATCAAGTATACACGCCTATCTGCCTAAATAGCATTGAAATGTTTAGGACGATGGAATCAAAATACACACATCTCCCTAACAGTTTACCCTACGTGCCGAACTACCACATTACCTCTGGTCCATTTGAATTGACCAGGTGCAGACTTGCTCTGACAAAGGACTGAACCCACACATTCCAGTTGAAGGACGGTTTCCCAAATCACTATGCCACCCTGCTGCCCTGGTTTCCCCAAAATGCAATGTGTAACCATAGCTTAAGGTAGCTTAAGGCAGTGGTTCTCAACGTGGGGTCCTGGGACCACCAGGGGTCCTTGAGGGGGTTCCAGGGGGTCCCCAGCAAATTGATGAATTGTTAAACTTCACCATTATTTCTTTTACAAGAAGTTAACACAACTAGAGAATGCAGAAGAATGACTGTTTTGATCATAGTTTCACTGTTATCTCTCTACCTACAATACAGATAGTCATGGAATTCTGGACAAAATCATATCTAACAATAAAAATATTCTCAGATTGGCCCAAATGTGTGCTAAATTAGAGGTCCTTGATATGAAAAGGTTGAGAATCACTGGCTTAAGGAATACCATGAACTTAAAATGTAGTAATTCTCGTCACCAGGTGCTTATCACAGTATGGTGAAGAAAGTTCTCTATTTGCCCCTCAGTTACCCTAAAAAACAGCTTGTTAATGTTTTC